>NC_142951.1:11778020-11795520 GCF_046866305.1 Octopus bimaculoides
GATATCCAGCCCTGAGTCCCAAGATATAGTATCTGGAAATGTCAGTTTCCTGGAGAAAGCATTTCCAGAGGGATGCCATAGGAGCAAGGATGAGATAACCTCTTTCTCTGCTCGATGACAGCGGCCAGCAAACTGTAGCTGTTTCTGCTTTAGCTTGAGGGATTAGATTTCCATAGATGTTATTAAGTATTGGGAATGTTCTTCATTTGATGTTCTGTAATAATCCTATTCTACTACAAGCACAAGGCCAGGAATTTATGTAGGAGAAAGTTGACTGAAATAACACTAGTGTGCTCAACTGGTGCTCATTTTATCAACACCCAAAGGATGAAAGGCAAAATCAACCAGGAGTGAATTTGAATTCAGAATGTAAAGAGCCACAAGAAATACCACGGACTTATTCTTTGCGAGCCTAGTACTTTTCCTATCGGTCTCTTTTGCCGAACCGCTAAGTTACGGGGACGTAAACACACCAGCATCGGTTGTCAAGCGATGTTGGGGGGACAAACACATACACAAACATACATATATATACGACAGGCTTCTTTCAGTTTCCGTCTACCAAATCCACTCACAAGGCTTTGGTCGGCCTGAGGCTATAGTAGAAGACACTTGCCCAAGGTGCCACGCAGTGGGACTGAACCCGGAACTATGTGGTTGGTAAGAAAGCTACTTACGACACAGCCACTCCTACTATCTTAATAATAATTCTTTCTAATTTTAGTGCATGGGAATTAGTCAATTATATTGGCCCCAGTGCTCAACTGGTATCTTTTATATTGACCCCCAAAAGGAAAGCAAAGTTGATCTTGGTGGAATATGAACTCAGAACATAAAGAATTAGCAGAAATGTTGTTAATCATTTTGCTTGACATGCTAATAATTCTGACAGCTCACTACCTTAATAATCCTTTCCACTATAGGCACAAGGCCTGAAATTTTTGGGGAGGGAGTAAGTTGATTATATTGACCCCAGTGTGAAACTAGTGCTTATTTTATTGATTCTGAAAGGATGAAAGGCAAAGTTGACCTCAATGAAATTTGAACTCAGAATGTCAAGGTAGGTGAAATTCTTATTTCTTTACTGCCCACAAGGGGCTACACACAGAGGGGACAAACAAGAACAGACAAACGGATTAAGTTGATTATATCGATCTCAGTACGTAACTGGTACTTATTTAATCGAACCTGAAAGGATGAAAGGCAAAGTTGACCTTGGTGGAATTTGAACTCAAAATGTAAAGACAGACGAAATGCCACTAAGCATTTCACCCGGTGTGCTAACGTTTCTGCCGGCTCACAGGTAGGTGAAATTCTGCTAAGCATTTTGCCTAGCGTTGTTTGTTGTTTATAGTTTCAGCTCAGAGCTGCGGCCATGCTAACAATTCCACCAATTCACCAATAATTCTTTCTAATTTTTAGCATAAGGTCAGCAGTTTTGAAGAGATTGTTAAGTCAATTGAATCAACCCCAGTGCTCAGCTGGTACCTATTGTACTGACCCCCAAAAGGATAAAGGGCAAAGTTGATCTCAGTGGGATTTGAGCTCAGAATGTAAAGATCTAGAAGAAAAGCCACTAAACATTTTGTTCAAATTTCTAATAGCTGTGTCTGCTCACCACCTTAATAATAATTATAGTCCTTTCAACTAAAGGCACAAGGCCTGAAATTGTGGGAGAAGGGACTAGTCAATTAGATCAACCCCAGTGTTTCACTGGTATTTAATCTATTGACCTCAAAAGAATGAAAGGCAAAGTTGAGCTTGGCAGAATTTGAACTCAGGATGTAGCAATAGGCAAAATACCACTAAGTATTTTGTCTGTTATTCTAATGATTTGGCCAGCTCACCAATAATGATAATAATAATCCTTTCTATTAAAGGCACAAGGCCTGAAATTTGGTGGGAGGGGACTAGTTGATAACATCAACCCCAGTGTTTCACCGGTACTTCATTTATTGACACCGAAAGGATGAAAGGCAAAGTTGACCTCAGCAGCATTTGAACTCAGAATGTAGCGATGTGCAAAATGCTTAGCAGCATTTTTCCCAGAGTGCCAGCTCACCGCCTTAATAATAATAATAATAATAATAATAATAATAATCCTTTATATTATAAGCACAAGGCCTGATTATTATAAGCACAACTCCAGTGTTCATCAACCAGAAGGACGAATAGCAAAGATGATCTTGGCAGATTTTGAACTCAGAACATAAAACTGGAAGAAATGCTGCTCAGAATTTTGTCCAGCATGCTAATGATTCTGCCAGCTGGCTACCTTAGGAATAACGATAATAATGGTTTCAAATTTTGGCACAGAGCCAGCAGTTTTTGAGGGGAGGGGACTAATTGACCCTAGTACTTCATTGGTATTTATTTTATCAACTCCAAAAGATGAATAGCAAAGCCAACCTTGGTGAAATTTGCACTCAGAATGTAAAAATGGTCAAAAATGCCACTAAGAATTTTGTCCTGCTTGTTAACGGTTGTGGCAGCTTGCTACCTTAATAATAAGGCCATAAATTTCTGTGCAGAGAGGTAAGCTGATTACATCGACTCCAGTGCACAACTGGTACTTTTTTTATCAACCCCTCCGAAAAGATGAAAGGCAAAGTCAACCCCAGCAGCATTTGAACTCACAACATCAAGATGGATGAAATATTGTTATGCATTTTACCTGGCATGCTACCGATTCTGTCAGTTCACCCCTTAGTAGTAGTAGTAGTAGTAGTAGTTCTTTCTACTAAAGGCACAAGGCCTGAACTTTGGGGGGAAGGGCACTAATCGATCACAACGACCCCAGTGTTTCACTGGTACTTAATTTATCGACTCCAAAAGAATGAAAAGCAAAGTCGACCTCAGCAGAATTTGAACTCAGAATGTAAAGATGGATGAAATGCTGCTTTACATTTTGTCCCGCGTGCTAACGATTCTGCCAGCTTACCACCTTAGTAGTAGCAGCAGCAGTAGTAGTAGTGGTGGTGGTAGTGGTGGTGGTGGTTTCGGTAATAACAAGATGAGTAGTCAATAAAGTAAATAAATACCACCCCGTTTCCCACATGCTCCAACAGATTTGAATGAAGACGACCAAAACTGACAACAGCAAGCAAAACCCTTCAAAGCAGTTACATATATTTGTAGAGAGCCAGAGAGAGGGAGAGAGAGAGAAGATGAGATGAGTAAATAAAGAAAAAAATGCATACTTTGTGTTATTTCATAAGGTGTTGCCATTCAAGACTTGTATTGCGGGTGGTGAAGGAAATGAATATAACGGGTTTTCGAGATTTGAAAGAAATATCGTTAGAAATGGGTACGGGTAGACAAAATGACGAAAGGAGGAGAAGGGAGTAACTGAACCCCACGCCTATATTTTAAATAAATATGTAGATAGATAAAGAAAGCAATTTTTTGGGGTTTTTTTAATGGGTGCTTTAATAGGATGTGTGAACGACCTGCCTTGAAGTGTGACCAAAATCTATTTAAAGACGAACGTTTTTTCTGTCTTTAAATAGTTACCTGAGAGAGAGAAAGATTTCCAGGTAGCCTGTCTGTCTCTGTCTCTCTCTTTCTTTCTTTCTTTCTGAAAGGCGTGCGAAAATACGGACGACGTGGTCCACCCTCTATGGGTATGCAAAGAAACGACACAATGGAAACATGTGACCAAAAATATGCAAAAAAAAAAAACAACAAAGAGAAATAGAAGCTTCTCGTAAGAATAAGAGACATCATTTTCTTTATTAAACGAATCTTTTGCGTGTGTATTTACAATATTTACATCTAAGTTATGTATTGATTAGGATAATTCGTTGATCGTCATCAGCTGTCGTTATTCCAGGAAATATGCATAGTCCCAGACTGGATTCAAATTTGAACGAGAAGCTTTTTTTTTTAATACAAATGAAGTGTAGTAGGATACAAGATGACGACAGAAGATCAAATGGATCGATTTTCTATTATCGCCAGGTTGCCTTATTCCTTGACGTATGTAGAGTCCCAGACTGGATCCCAGTTCTAAATTATTTCATCTATAAACGAATACTACTGGAAAACATGACGACAATCGAACATCAAACGGACTGAAAGATGTTGATACGTTTTAAAAATGTAGTAAATAATAACAATGCATAAATTATAGTTTTGTTGTCAATAACATTTGAAATATTTAGAAGTATACAGTAACGTACACTTTCTCTGTTGTGGTAACCTTTAAGGTAGCGATTCCCAAAACTAGGGTCCGCGGACCAGAACCGTCTTAATGATAAAACACACTGAACAATTGCTCGGAAAGATCCCACGAATCTAGGGAACCAATGCTACGATGAGGCTTGCTGTCAATAAATAAATACTATAAGCTCCAATACATCATTTTGCGCGGAGATTTCCTCTAAAGCAGTTTAGTTAACCCTAATGCGGACCCGTGGGACTCTACAAAGTTCTTGGCTTTCAGAAGCTGAAGACAAAAGACCGACCTGTCAAAAGCTTTGGATCCGTATGAAATTTTATTTAAAACGGGTCCTTGTTCGTGAAAAAGTTGGGAACAAGATTTTAGACCCCGATCTCTGAGGGCACGAACCAGAAAGCATGACGATCCAACGAGGTAATCTTTACCTGGTCGTTCGACCAGCTAGAATTAGTAACTAAATCACCTTCAAATCGCACGCTGTCTTTAAAAATAGGCAAGACCCATTAGACAATGGATGACAAAGACATCTAAAAGACGGTCATAACTAGAATACCTATGTATATGGGTCCATCCGGCTAATGTTCATCAGTAGCTAAAGAACGGCAAGAACAAAAGAAAAAAAAAAAAACGAGTTAAGGAGAGGTAGGCAGGATTTCTGTGCCATCGCGTAACCTGCTAGAAATAATAGCCAAATCCCCCTCAACTCATATCCAACTATCTTGAAAAAGAACGCATTGGATATTATAGTCACATACACACACACACTATATATATATATATATATATATATATATATATATATATACCGTTTTTAGGTTCGGGCACAATAGACAGCTGCCAGGGGCCTCACAGTAGTGGGGCCCGATTCTGATATATGTATACTGTAGCCGGGTGTCAATAAATAAATACTAGAGGGCTCAGTGCATTGATTTGCCCGGGGGCCTATAATACTGCTAGGACGGCCCAATACTCAACACACACATATAGACGCACACTATGTATGTTAATTACATAGGGTGGTCACAGATGGGACGGCTTTTATACCATAGTTCAGTTTAATTAGTTCCGACCTGGAGCTAATCAATCAAAACAACAACAGACGCGATGAAATTTAATTATACATCCGAATGATTATGAAATAAAATACACGCACAAAAGTATCATTATTTAACATAACGAGTCCCACAAGTGCCTGTTTTTCGATCCAATGACAGAGTCCCTTTCTCCCTTTCTACATTTTAAAGTTTATCAGCTTATTGATGGATGTACATTGTTAGTAACCCGAATGGATTGCTTAAAGTTCATTTGTGACGGGTCTGGGAATTCGATTAAAACTTCAGCTGCTTCAAATACCAACCATAGAAATTTTAAGTGGAGGGTGGTGCTGCTGTTACATGATACGAATGTGTCATTAAATTAAGTGGAGGTGCATCATTAGGTGCTCGAGCGATCTGTTACAAATATTGGTTTCAAATTTCGGCACAATGCCAGCAATTTCGGGGGCGGGAGCGGGGGCTAAGTCGATTACATCGAACCCCAGTAATCAACTGGCACTTATTTTATCGACCCAGAAGGGATGAAAGACAAAGTCAACCTCGGCGGAATTTGAACTCTGAACGTAAAGACGGACGAAATGCCGCTAAGCATTTTGTCCGGCGTGCAAACGATTCTATCAACTCACCGTGTTATCTGTTAGAAATATCAACGAAAAATCTTCAAATCACAGCTGACTCCCTCCAAATTAAAAGTAAAGTGTATTTAGTCTTGGATTCCCTATACTTTTTTAATATCATCATCAACCGCTCGACATTACTATCGCTAGTCCTGGAGCTTCTAGAGTCGCTTACGCAGGTTCCTTGGCGAATGACTGACCGAGATTACAACATTCACTCTGGACGGGATGACAATCCGTCGCAAGGTTACTCACTTTCCGGTTGAGTAAACAGGAGCAGTTTACTGCGAAATGAAATATTTTATTCAAGAACATTGCGTAAACCACGACCTTTCAGTTATGAGTGCTACACCCTCACCATTAGGCCACGTGCCTTCACTACTTCTTAAATATGAATTATATGAATGTCATGGCTGGGAAGTCTTTTATCGCAAGTCTGTTGGATTGGCCGACTGGCAGAATCGTTGGAGAGCGGGACAAAAATTTCTTCTTCGTGAAGTAGGGTGTGGTGGAGGTTGTCTACGGTCCTGATTTCAAATCCCGCCTTAGACAAATTTTGCCTTTCAGGCCTCCTCTCGAGTAATCGATAAAACAAAAAAATATCAGTGAAGAATTGAGATCGATTTAATAAAGTATTCTAAGAAAACTTTCTAGAATTATCATTATAATACTATTTCGTCCGTTAATTACCAGTGGTTCCCAAACCATTTTTAACCTATAGACCCTTTTGATCCCTATTTTATTCGGATGAGCCATTTAAAGTTTTAAAAATTCCATTATATCTTTTTGATTAGATATTATTAAAAATGATATAAACAAAGAACTGTGAAATATTTTCAGTATTATACACGTATAACTAATTTATTGCAGATAATTTTTAAAACTAAACTTTATATGGACCCCCAAGGTACATATGGACTTCAGTTGAGAGCAACTATAGACCCTAATACGTTCTGAGTTCAAAATTTCGTAAAAATCAATTTTGCCGTTCATCATTTCAGATTCGATAAAATAAGTAACAGTTGAGCACTAGGGTCAATATAAATCACTTACCCGCTCCCCCGAAATTACTGGCCTTGTGCCAGAATTAAAAACCAATATAAGACAAATTTGGCGGGAGTACAGGGTTGGATGAGCAGGGTGGGAGGAGAGAAGCGGTATACAACAGTTTTAAGGTTTGCAAACAGAAATTAAATTAGAATAATTGTTTTATTTTATTCCTGAAAAATCAATTATTTAATTAAGCAATTATTCGGATGTAGATTTTAAATCTCAGCACTTCTGGAAGATGCAGCGTGAAGAACTTCCAACATAAGTCAATATGGTACTAGCAACCACATGACTAAAAATAAATAACAATCAAATCTGTTTAAATGCAAGTGTCTGAGTAAATCTGTAACGGTTTGTTGTTGTTTCGCCACAGGTCAATTGTAACGGAGAAGAGCTATGATTAAAGGCATTCTGGACATGACTATTCCAACTTTTTAATAGATTTAAGGACAACAAGGGAGAGTCCAAAGTGAGCGCTCGGCTTGTTTGAAATAACAGTCAGATTTCCGCCGTATCACATCTACCGTCTTATAAATGGAAGGGCACGTTGAAGACGGAGGTGGGGGCGGGTGCTATGTATCTAAGGAAAAAATAGAATAGGCACGGTTGGATTATCTTAGATCATCATAAGGTTGCTTGATTCGGACTGACCTAGGGTTAAACGTCACCAATGTCCTGTGAGTGTATCCGTCTTCCTTTTGTGTTTCTTTTGTATATTGCAGGTTGTTGATTTGAGGGAGATTTGGCTATTATTGCTAATAGGTCGAGATCACGGAGATGTTTCTGTATTGTAAGTTCGTGACAATCTGTTTGGAATTGGCCAAAACGAAATAACACAGTCGAAAGAAGAAAGAAAAACAAATCAATGAAAGAAAGAGGAAATGAAAAAGCGGTAGAGACGGATAATAAAAGTCAAGACAGTTTTTAAAATGAGCGATGGACCGTGAAGACACGTTGTTCTTATTCCTGTGTAAACAATGGATTGCAATGGTAAGAAACACTTTATGTGACAGATGTTTAAAACGATAAAGTGCCTTACCCCTCAGTCTCTAAACTTGCGTTGTGTGCGTGTTTGTATGAATGTGCGAACATTTACAGATATGTATATACGCATACAGACAGACGCACACATTGTTTGTATATATATATAGATAGATAGATGTTATTATAAGTGCAACATCAGTTAAGAGTGCTAAACACACCGTCGACCCACAGGAATGAGGCGATCTTTTTAAGATTACCTCACACACGCAGACAGGCACGCACAGACTCACAGACAGAGGACTGCACACATTAAATAGAGCAAGTACCCTTATATGGGGCAACTACCCTCTTTTGAATATGATACAATATATATATATATATATATATATATATATATATATATATATATATATATAATGAGAAAAACACTCGTGCAGTATACAATATGTTTTGTGTGTATATGTTTGAATATTTGTATATGTAAATGTACGCGAAAGGACAACGTTAAAAGATATATAGAACTGGAACGGGTATTTAAAAAGAAAAAAAAGGAAAAGGAGACAATCCACATGCAAAATGATCATATAAATATGTATGTATACACAGGTATACATAAGTGTGCACATGTGTATTCGTGGACAAACATATGTGAACGGAAGAAAGAGAGAGAGAAATATCATCCGAGAGTAAACGAAAACAATTCACATGATTAAATGAAAATATTCGTAATAGAGGAAAATAAAGCAGATTGGAGAAGCCAGATGGATAGACAGATAGATAAATCGAAAGATAGACGGGGTCTACGTACCTGGGGGAGTATTTTGATGCTATTCCTTGTGCAATATTACTTCCATGGCAGCAGGAAGCAGTTTTCGGTAAAGTTGCAGCCAACCTGCTTACTACTGCAGGGAATTCCACAGATATAGAACTAGATTTGTCGCCGCATGAGTGTATAATTAATGTGTCTTTCTGCTTTTCCCCTATATGTGTTTATAAAATTCGTGTTGTGTGTATATATAATAAGTTTTAAGTGTTAGTATTTGCCCGAGAGGTCGTGTGTCTGCTTATGCGTTTTAACATACAGACAGACACGTTTTCATTCTCTCACCCTCTCTCTCCGTCTTCTCTCTCCGTCTTTCTTGTTTATCTTCTCACTCTATCTGTCTCATGTTCCCTCCCTCTTCTCCGGTTTTCTTAATTGCATGCGCTCACACATACACATTCTCTCTCTCTATCTTTCTTTCTTTCTCACTCTTATTAGTTTATCCTCTTTCTTTTCTGTGCTTTATACTTTATCTCATGTTCCCGGTTTCTTTTTCACACTCTCTCTCTTTCGCTTTCTTAATTGTTTACTATGTATAATTGCCCGAGTACTCTCCCTACTTTGTTCGCTCTTTATATCTTAATTCTGTACTTTCACTCCTCTCGCTGTTTTTACTTTCGCCCTCTATGTTTCTTTCAGTTCTTTTTTATATTTTAAATCTACCTAACTGTTGTTTCAATTTAATCTCTCTCTCTCTCTTTCTCTCTCTCTCTCTCCTTCTTTGCAGCAAGTTCCCGGCACCAACTGTTGACGTTAGTCACCCTCTCAAATATGGATGCCCTAAAGTGGTTGAAACAGTCACCACCCCTAAAAATATTACCGTTATTTCAAACCAATGAGGGAACCTCTACACGATCGTTCTGCTCGCTAGAAATAACAGCCAAATCACTTTGCAATCACTTACTCCCGACTTATAAAACAATGAAGGATTATTGAATAATATATAGGCCTAAGTCCTAGAATCGCTGTCAGAAAGAAAATAAATGGGACGATAAATGCTTAATAAGGGCTCGTCTGGCACTAAATGTTTTCAAATTTTGGCACAAGGCCAGTAATTTTAAGGCGGGGGGGGGGGGGTAGTCGATTACCTCGACCTCAGTCTTCAATTGGTACTTATTTTATCGACCCAAAAAAAGATGAAAGGCAAAGTCGACCACGGCGGAGACACGAATATGATCGCTATTTCGCGTTCTCTTTATACAGAGGATTTACACATTTTCCGTCTTTTATCCACGAATTAAAAGACTCTTGTACTTATAGAGGTGCGTATTTTTTTTTTGCTTTTTAGTTATGGTACCGTAGATTGTGTTGCTCTATCTCCTCTCTCCTTCCTTAGACATATTAATACATGTGTTTGCGAGCGAGGCAAAGGAGCCTCTACATAACTTAATCAACTAAAAATAGTAACCAAATTCTCTCAAATCACACCTTATTGTCTTAAGAGAGAGAGAAAGAGTGAGATAGAGAGGGAGGGATGGAGAGAGAGTGAGCAGGGGATGGAGAGAGAGTGAGCAGAGAATAGAGTCGTGGATGAATGTAGTTTGCCTTAAAAATAAATAAAAAAAAAAGGTGGGATGGTCACAGATTCTATATATTTGATCATAGGTTTGTTTGTTCAATCCTCATTCAGGATTGACCTGCGGTTAAACAACAACACGTGCGTGAATGCGTATGTCGGGGTGTATATGAATAGCAGAGGAGGGACTGATAATATAACAAGTATAAGAATAGATTCAATGATGAAGCGTCTTCCCAGTTGCTCGAAATGCTAAAAATAGCAGCCAAGTCTCGCTCAAACAAAACCCCAGTCTTAGAAAATACGGAGCCAGTTTATAATGTGGTCTTGAATGTACAGTACCTACGAGAAAGACGGGATTGTCATTATTGGAATGCCGTTGATCGTAGGTCTTCTCGTTCAGTTACTGTCCTGGGGCTAAACATCATAGTTTATATATATACACTGATATGCATTCATGTGTGCGTGTGCGTAACTGCATACATGTGCATACTCGTTGAAAGTGACGGAAACAAGATCAATGACTGCTACAGTTGCTGCTGTTGTGCAGTTGTGCAGTTGCACTTGCTGCTATTGCTGCTACTATCGATGTGACGGAAGCGAAACAACCATCTTCACTGCAACATCTGGTGACAACAACAAGCAGCCTGTATGTGGATGCGCCCAACCTGCTAGAAATAGCATCCAAATATATGTCCCAGAAGTTACACCCTATCAATGTTACGCAAACGAAACACGTGCCCCATTGTAACGTTGAGTCTCAATAAAGACCCTATATATGATCGCTCAACCTACAAGAAATAGCAGTTAAATATCCCACAGATTATACCTATGTTATACGAAAACAAAAATATCAGACCAATTGCCAAAATCTGTTGACAATGGGGAAGTCTCTTTGTGGAGACCCAGCTTGCGAAAACTAACAGTCAAATATTCCACGTAGCCCTTTCTAATATCTGGTGATAACATGGAGTTTTTAAGTAGTTGCTCGTGTTGCGAGAAATTACAGCGAAACAATTGCTCTAATTATGTCCTACAAGTGTTACAGAAACGAAGCGCGTACCTCATTGTAACATCTTGTGACATCTGGAAGCTTCTAGATGGACGCTCGACACGCTAAAAATAACAGCTACATGTACCTCAAAATCACACGATTTTTACCTTAATAAAGAATTAAAAAGTGTAAACCATTGGATAAGGCATTCATGTGTGTGTGTGTGTGTGTGTGTGCGTGTGTGCGTTATCTTTTACTTGTCTCAGTCCATAGACTGTGACCACACTGGGGTACTGCCATGAAGCGACTCCAGGAAGTCTTTCTTATTTTTTTTTTTTTAAGTTGATACTTATTCTATCGGTTGCTTTTTGCTGAACTGCTAAGTTACGGGGACATACACTGGTTGTCAAGCGATGGCAGGGAACAGAGCCACAAAGACACATCATCACCATCATCATCATGATCATGAGTTAAATGGTTTGACGTTAGCTGGTAGGCTGGAGAGCTGCACTAGGCTTCAGTCGTCTGCTTTGGTTCGGCTTCTACAGCTGAATGCCCTTCCTAATGCCAACAATATTACAGAGTGTACTGGGTGTTTTTAAATGTCTCCGGCATGGATACCTTTAATATGTTACTGGCATAATGACAGATGTCTTTCAGTTTCTATCAACTAAATCCATTCACAAAGCTTTGGTTGGCTCAAGTTGAAGACACTTGCCCAAGATGCTACGCAGTGAGACAGAACCCAGAACCATGTAGTTTGGAAGCAAGCTTCTTATTTCTTTATTGCCCACAAGGGGCTAAAGATAGAGGGGACAAACAAGGACAGACCTAGGGTTTAAGTCGATTATATCGACCCCAGCGCATAGCTGGTACTTAATTTATCGACCCTGAAAGGATGAAAGGCAAAGTCAACCTCGGCGGAATTTGAACTCAGAACGTAACGGCAGATGAAATACCACTAAGCATTTCGCCCAGCGTGCTAATGTCTCTGCCAGCTCGCTGCTCTTACCACACAGCCACACCTGCACCTTCCTTCAGGTATAGTGAAACTAAAGAGCTGCTGTTGGAAATCAATATACATATGCTTCAGAATAAAGTGAGTGCAGAGTGCAATATTAACTGAATGACAAGGGAATATGGATTATGTAATCAACTTCATTAGCTTACAGTGTTTCTGCTAAAAGATGTAGGGCATTCAGAGCTGAAAGCTTGTTGTGCATCACCATATAGCTCCTCAGGCCCTCGAAAATGAAGAACACTGCAGAAACAACTGTAAGCTACTGTAGTTCATTATGTGATTCCTGTTGAAGGAAGCCAGCTGGCAGAATCATTAGCATGCTGGACGAATTGCTTAGTGTCACTTAGCATTTTGCCTGGCATGCTAACAATTCCATCCGTTTGCTGCCTTAATTCCTACACAAATATTGATTTGAAATTTTGGCACATGGCCAGCAAGTTTGAGGGAGGGAGCTAGTTGATTACATCGGCCCCAGTATTCAACTGGTACTTATTTTATCGACCCCCCCCCCAAAGGATGAAGGGCAAAGTCGACCTCAGCAGAATTTGAACTCAAAATGTAAAGATGGACGAAATGACGCTAAGCATTTTGCCTGGCACACTACCAATTCCACCAGCTCACTGCTTTAATTCCTATGCAAATATTGATTTAAAATGTTGACATAAGGCCAGCAAGTTTGCAGGGAGGGGGCTAAGTTGATTACATTGGCCCCAGTGTGTAACTGGTACTTATTTTATTGACCTTGAAAAGATGGAATGCACAGTTGACCTCGGCAACTACAAATATTACAGTCATTTTGATATCTTTAAATTCATTATTAATACTCTGTTATCATTTCTGTTGTGGAAAATAATTTCAGGATTATCATTATGTGTCAGCATTGGTCTCTCTGTATCTTACAGTTTAAACTGAATCTCTGCATTGCCACTTTCAAAAGCAGTTTGTCTGCTTTCCATGCTAGCATGGGTTGGACGATTTGACTGAAGACTGGTGAACCAGATGGCTACACCAGTCTTCAGTCAAATCGTCCAACCCATGCTAGCATGGAAAGCGGATGTTAAACGATGATGATGATGCTGATGATTTATTTGCTAAGGTAGCAAGTTGGCAGAATTGTTAGCACATTGGGCAAAATGCTAAATAGCTTTTCATCCATCTCTACATTCCTCCTCCTCATCATCTTTGTTTAACATCTGCCTTCCATGCTGGCATGGGTTGGACGGTTTGACAGGAGCTGGCCAGGCAGAAGACTGCACCAGACTCCTGTGTCTGTTTTGGCATGGTTTTTACAGCTGGATGCCCTTTCAAATTCTTCCAAACTTGACTTTGCCTTTCCTCCTTTTGGGGTCAATAAAATAAGTACCAGTTGAGCACTGGGGTCAATGCAATCGACTTAGCTCCCTCCCACCGAAATTTGAAGCCATTATTATTATTATCATTATTAGATGGCAGAAGCGTTAGCACGCTAGGCAAAATGTTTAGTGGCATTTTGTCTGTCTTTACATTCTGAGTTCAAATTCTGTTGAGGTCATCTTTGCCTCTCATCCTTTTGGGGTCTATGAAACAAGTACCAGTTGAACAGTGGGGTTGATATCATCAACTTAAGCCTTGTCCCCAAATTTCAGGCCTTGTGTCTATAGTAGAAAGTATTATTATTATTATCATTATCTGGTAGAATCATTAGCATGCTGAACATTAGAATCATTAGCATGCTTGGCAGCATTTAGTCTATTTTTACATCCTGAGTTCGAATTATGCCAAGGTTTACAATATCCTTCATTTTTTTCAGGGTCCATGAAATAAATACCAGTCGAGCATTGGGGTAGATGTAATTGAGTAAACCCCTTTCCCCAGAATTTCAGACCTTGTGCCTATTAAAGAAAGCATTATTATTTTTATTATCATTATTATTATTATTATTATTCAGTAGTCTTATCTTTATAACGTGCTTTCACTGCACTACTGAGCACAGCTCTGTGTGCCTTGGGTATGTGCTGTGGTTTGTTGTGATGCTCTTGTTGTTACTGTATTGAAAATGTTTTACATAGGATGTATGCAGTTCCTAGTAGTGCTATTTTCTGTATGTTATATATATTTGTTAGTCCTGGTATTTTTGTTATATATTCTGTTATGTATTTGTAGTGAAACTACCATTGCCATTATATACAAACAAGTCATCTTCCCCACTGTTATAAATATATTCAAGTTCGGGCGTAGTAGAGAGCAGTCTACTGTATCCATCACGTGACTGATTATTATTTGAAGCGGCAACTGCTTTGTACCGTTCCCGCCAGAACGCAAATCAACCAATCACAGCCCCTAATAAGGTCACGTGATAGTGTTTTTCTAATGCCTCTCTGGAGCCCCTATTTTGTTATAAATAGACTAAATTATACCGGGCAAATTCGTCGCGGTTCAGATCTCTTAGAGACCTGTTCCATGTACCACACAGAGCAGCAGCAGCAGTTCCAGCGAAAACATCAACAGCTTCGTACAACTAGGACTACCAGCATCAACACGACTCTATGACTACCACCATCAACACGACTCTATGACTACCACCAGCGTTCCCCCAACAGCGTCAACATGACTTCTACATACACAAGCTAACCAAACTACCGTGGCATTTCTCTTCGATTCTGTTTGTGTGATTCATCTTCACCACGATACATAATAGACAAGAGCCCAGCCTGCGAAGAACATCTGTACTCAAGAACCCGGCCTGGCATAGAAGTCACAACAACACAACTAGTGATCGCTCTGCCCCACACGCCTTAACTTCTTATACAGACACTTACCACTGTGTACTCTAAGAACTGGTACCTTAAATTCTTATACATGTTACTGACTCTTTTTCTATCCGCTGTAACTCTTACATACACATACATGTATCACTCGCACACACACTTTTCTTTACTTGACGGCCTGTCTTTTATTGTGTTTTCATTATGTCGCATTCGCTCACACACAGACACACATTTTAATGCTATAATAAATTCTACTGTTATTCATCTCTATCGGTTGTGTTCTATCTTGTATCTTACTGGCATTTACGAATTCTCTATGTTATCGAAGTATAACATATATATATCATTTGATATAATTTTGTGTTCGACCGTGTGACGCGTTTAAGAAAGGAGCCCTGTTTTCCATTCGTCACCATTTCTCCTTTTGGTTCGCACAGTCGTTCTTACATATTTATCTAAATAATAATAATAATAATAATAATAATAATAATAATAATAATAATCTTCTTCTTCTTCTTCTTCTTCTTCTTCTTCTTCTTCTTCTTCTTCTTCTTCTTCTTCTTCTTCTTCTTCTTCTTCTTCTTCTTCTTCTTCTTCTTCTTCTTCTTAGAGGATGCTGTCAGGCTCTCACCACTCTTTACCAGTTGGGCAATGTAGTCAGCTCTATATTAGCAATACACAGAGAACAAGTGTGTGGTTAGAGCAATGATGTTCTCAGATAAAACTCTGGGCATTGATGAGGATGAACTAGCTGGTCTGTTTTGGAGGGCTTTTAAACCAGGTACTATGGTGGATAACTTCCAGAAATCCCTGGCCTGACAGTTCTACCAATGGGCATTGCTGGTTCAAGATAAACTCTACAGGCAGGAGTGCCCAATATGTATGAGGGAGTGCAGAAAAGTTCCTGGCTTTAGGTAACAGAAAATACAAGGGAATCAGTTAATTATGATTTTATTCAACATATTCCCCTCTCAGATTCACACACTAACTGTAGCAGTCCTTCAGTTTTTCTAAGCCCTGCAAAAGAACTCAGAAAGTTGGGCCTCCAACCAGGCCTTTCACGATATCCTTAAAGCCAGGAACTTTTCAGCACCCCCATTATATGCAGAGCAATGAAAATAAACTGCATGCTCTCATGTAGTACTCAAACCTTGCTGACTTGTGGAGTTATGCTGAACAGCTGTTGTTGCATGTGGGATGAACCCAGCTGTCAGCCAAGTCTATTGCAAAGATAAGAATTTCCCTACCATCTTCTTTAAATGAGGCAGGGCTGTCAGTGTTGCTCTGTTTGGTGGTTGCTAAGATGGAAGAGGTTCTGTGGTGGATGAGGCTGAAAGGAATGAGTAAAGACACCTTCCACTTTGGTCAAGCACTCATCAGCATTTTTAGGATTGAATTGGGAAGAAAAGTGAGGATAGAGAGGAAAGAACTCTCTCCCGGCAAATTTGTGGAAAGGAAGGTCACCGTAGCAAAAAAACAAAAAACAAACAAATGGTGGGTCACCACCAACAACAATACACAGACATACACATACACACATACATACATGCACAAAATATACACAAACACACAAACACAAACAAACACACACACACATACTCACACTCAAACACATGCACAAAAACATATATACATCATCATCGTCATCATCATTAAATGCCTGATTCCAGGCTGGTATGGTTTGGACAGTTTGACAGGAGTTGGCAAGCCAGAAGACTGCACCAGTCCCACTGTCTGTTTTGGCATAGTTTTTCCAGCTGGATGCCCTTCCTAATGCCGACCTTCCCTATATATATGCCTATAGATTGGAGAACAACTATTGGATGAGGGCTTGAGACTTTGGTTGTCTGGGTGACCCTAAGTCTGTAGGGTTTCATGATTGGCTCGGGTCTTCCTCCTCATAATGTTACTCCAATGGAATTCTTTCCCAGTGCCTATTTCCTGCAGTTACCAATTTACAACAGTATAAGCAAAACATTGACCATTTCAGTATAACTGGGCTTGGAAAGACCCTTGAAAACCATGGCACCTCATTTCCCCTCAATAAACAACCAAGCTAATGTAAAAAAGAAAATAAGGAGGGGTAAGTTGGATAATGTAGTCTTAGATAAATAAGAAAAGTAAGATGGGATGGTCACATCAGGAACACCATTCAGGAAGAATGGCCTAATGCCAAACAGCACCAGTAACACTGCGTTGACCACCACTGCTTCTTGTTCCACTTCACCACTACCACGACCACAATGATGATGACGACGATGACTACCACCACCACCACCACCACCACCATAACTACCACGACCACAGCCATGACCACGACCTTGACGACGACGACGACCACCACCACCACCACCACCACAACCACCACTGGCACTGCCACTGAGTAACATTACCATCGACACTAATACCACCACACTGTCATTACTACTAGTAACACTACACCAGCACTATTTACCAGTGTTAACGCTGCAACCACCACCGTCATCACCCCAACTACCACCACCACCACCGCC
>NC_142951.1:11800520-11803020 GCF_046866305.1 Octopus bimaculoides
GCTACAAAGCCACACCTGAATAAATATATATGCTCTTTTACTCTTTTACTTGTTTCAGTCTTTTGACTGTGACCATGCTGGAGCACCACCTTTAGTCGAGAAAATCGACCCCAGGACTTATTCTTTGTAAGCCTAGTACTTATTCTATCGGGGACGTAAACACACCAGCATCGGTTGTCAAGTGATGGTGGGGAGACAAACACAGACACACAAACACACATATATATATATACATACATATTTATGACAGGCTTCTTTCAGTTTCCGTCTACCAAATCCACTCACAAGTCTTTGGTCAGCCCGAGGCAATAGTAGAAGACACTTGCCCAAGGTGCCACGCAGTGGGACTGAACCTGGAACCATGTGATTGGTAAGCAAGCTACTTACCACACAGCCACTCCTGCACCTATATATATATATATATATATATATATATATATATATATACACACACACACACACACACACACACACACACACACCTTTTCCTTACCACTGAGTTCCATTCCAGCTGTAAGTCAATCTGGTCGTATGTTAGATTTATATTTTTCAATGCTATTTTCCTTAAAGTGTAACTGATGCTTGAAAGTGACAGAGTGAGAGACAGTGGCGGGCATCGGATGCCTGGGTCTAAGGGACACTTCCATTGCCAAATGCTCCCTCACACGCATATCATATACATAACTGCCCAACATCCAAAAATCATAAAAAAAAATTTTTTTATCATTATTTATTTTTTTGTGGTCCTGAGTGCAGCTGGTTGTAAGTCGCATAGGTCATAAGTGAGGAGAAGGTGTGTATACACACACACACACGCACAAATGCACACAAGCATGCATCCACACAATTTCTGTCCACCCTACAACTTAACATGTGACTGTCGAAATCCCATCAACTGGTCAGCTATCATCTTGGAGGATCCCACCTCTCAAAGGCCATGGTCTATAACAGGGGTTTTCAAACTTTTTGACTTGCGGACCCCTTTATATTTCAGGCTTTACTTTAGGGACCCCCTTATAAATGCTTATGAAATTTATACATAAATATTTGCTTAAAATAACATATTTTTACATTTATTTATTTAACATTATTTAACAAATAGGTTTATTGTCAATTAAAAGATTTCAATTAAAAACCATATATAAAATCAAATTGCCCATAAAAAGTATTTGCTGTCCACAGACCCCCCTGTCTTGTCCTTGCGGACCCCCTATGGTCTGGGGACCACAGTTTGAAAACCCCTGGTCTATAGATCAACCCTTATAACATCTGAGGGTATCATTCAACTACTTCACCAAAAAGCAACCAATGATGCAAAGAGAACATTTATGCAAATTTCTGCAACACATGCACTACTGCAGACAAGGACATAGAAACCACACTGCCCTGTTTTTTTTTTTTCATTTGGAGACTCTGGGACCAAGGGAACAACTTCATCAACTTCACAAGAAGCATCTGTCATGAGCTACTTTCCTTACTCACATGGAGTTTCTAACAGTCAACAATGCTTCCCTGAGGAACTGCATATTCTGCAACAGCATGCTGTAGCTATGAACAGGAAAACTGATCTATTCTATTGTCATGATCTAAGATAACCCCTGTTAATGAACTTCAAACTATTGGCAATTGATATCGCAGATTATCACTCTAGTCATAGTTGGCCCATGTGCAATTGCAGTGTATATTTTCCAATTATTTCGTCTTCCACACACTATCAGAGTGGCCTATGACTATTTATGTGGAGCTGAGTCTACCTGGTATTAATTACAATCCTAACAGAATGCACTGAGTACTACTTTCCTTTTCTTGTTTAATATATATACATACATACATACATATATGCCTCGTGCCGGTGGCATGTAAAAGCACCCACTACACTCTCGGAGTGGTTGGCATTAGGAAGGGCATCCAGCTGTAGAAACTCTGCCAGATCAGACTGGAGCCTGGTGTAGCCATCTGGTTCACCAGTCCTCACTCAAATCGTCCAACCCATGCTAGCATGGAAAGCAGACGTTAAACGATGATGATGATGATGATGATATATATATATCTATATGTATGTATGTATGTGTGTATGTGTCTGTTTGTCCCACCACCATCGCTTGACAACTGATGTCAATGTGTTTGGGTCACCATAACTTAGCTGTCTGGCAAAAGAAATCCGATGGGATAAGTACTAGGCTTACAAAGAATAAGTCCTGGGGTCAATTTGTTCATCTAAAAGTGGTGCTCCAGCATGGCCACAGCCAAATGACTGAAACAAGTAAAAGAATAAAAGACTACATAGATATCTCTTATATCTGTCTGTCTATCTATCTATCTATCTATCTATCTATCTATTTATCTATTTATCTATCTATCTATCTGTCTATCTATCTGTCTATCTATTCATTTATTTCTATATTTATAATACATGCATACGCACACACACACACAGAAATATATATTTACACATACATGCATACACACAAACACATACACACAACATACATACATAAAA
>NC_142951.1:11819206-11836706 GCF_046866305.1 Octopus bimaculoides
AATGGAAATAAAAACGAATCTTCTGGATGTTGAGTTAATGTTTAGCTCCTTCAAAATGTGATCTAGTTTGAATATGAAGAATCATTACTATAACACGTCTATTATTATGCGATGGCGGAAAGCAGAGAGAATCATTGGCGCCGGACAAAATGCTTGGTGGCATTTTGCCTTTATTTACGTTCCGAGTTCAAATTCCGCCGAGGTTAATTTTGCCTTTCATCCTGTTGTGGCCGATAAAATACGTACCGGTTAAGTATTGACCTTGATGTAATCAACTAGTCGCCTCCCTCAAATTCCAGGCCTTGTACCTATAGTAGAAAGGGGTTTTATTATCACGCCGGGCAATATGTTTCGCGGCATTTCGTCCGTTCTTATATTTTGAGTTCAATTTCCGCTGAATCAACTTTGTCTTTCCTCCTTTTGGGGTCGGTAAATTAAGTACCAGTGAAACACTGGGATCGATGTAATCGACTAGTCCCCTCACCCCAATTTCAGGCCTTGTGCCTTTAATAGAAAGGATTATCACTATTATTATGACGACAATCTGGCAGAATCATTAGCATGCCGGAAAAATGCTTAGCGGCATTTCGTCCGTCTTTACGTTCTGAGTTCAAATTCCACCGACCTTGCGTTTCGCCCTTCGGAGGTCGATAAAATAAGTACTAGTTGAACACTGGGTTCGATGTAATCGACTTACTCCCTCCCACGAAATTGCTGCCAAAATTTGATACCATCATTAAGGCGGTAAGCTTTTAGGTTCATTAACGTCTCAGTGAAAATACTTAACAACATTCCATCCAGTTTACGTTCTGAGTTCAAATGCAGCCGAGATCGACTCTACATTTCATCCTTTCTAGGCTGATAAATTATGTGCCAATTGAACTTTGAAATTGATGTAATTAACTTCCTATTCCTCTTAAAATTGCTGGCCGTGTGTCAAAATTTAAGAAAAGGTGGTATGCTGGAAGAATCATTAGCATGCCATGCAAAATGCTTCGTCTGTTTTTATATTCTGAGTTCAAATTCCGCCGAGATCTACTTTACCTTTCATCCTTTCAAAAGGCGATAAAATACGAACCATTTGAGTACTGGGTTCCATGTAATCGATTGTCCGCTTACCCAAAATTTTGTGCATCTCCCCATATTAGAAAGAGTTATATTTATCATCACAAGTTATATACAGACTACACTGAAAGGTTGCTTGCTTAATGAAACAATGCCAAAAAAAAAAAAAAAAAAAAAAAAACCGCAAACGGATTCAATTGGCCAAGAAATTATGAGCGTGCAAACCTAAGGGAGACAATTGAATGGTGTCAGGATTTTCTTTCAAGGGAAATAACTCCTACGTCAAATAAAATCAAGAAAATTTTGTGTTTATAATTTGAGATGAAATATATTGTGAAAATTGGACTATGTTGGAATTTGACTAACACACACACACACACACACACACACACACACACACACACACACACACACAATTGAGAATTTTTTTTCTTATAGAAGAAAATGTGGTCCCAAATATTCTATGCCTGCTTTGCCTGAAAAATAAAAGGTAAGTCATAGCTGGAGAATTTCTGAACATAGTTATGTGCAATCACGTCCGACTTTTTAGTCGGACGTTGAATGCCACTACCACCGTCAGCCTCACCACCACCAACAATAGCAACAAAAACAACAACAACAACAGCGGCAGCAGCAGCGGCTATCATTGTGACGAGATGACGGCGACGGTGACATAAGGTGGGACGGACGGAAGGAAATATCACGAAAACGATGTTTGAGTTTGTCGTTTCCGGTTTATCTGATAAAGGTTCGCCATTTCTTATCGTCATCTCAGTTACATTTACTTTATTTTTAACGCATTGTAGTATTAATTCAGGTCAAGATTTCCTTCTGTATCATATCAAGTGAACTTACTATTATGTTTTTGAGTATTGTGAAACGAGTTTACCAAAAACAGTTCGCATAAATTAATGAGGAAAAATATTTTGAAAGAAACAACAACAAAACAGCAGACGGAAAACAAGGGGAAAAAAACACATTTTAATTGGAAAATCGTTTTTGTTTTAATATTGAGAAACGATTTTATCGAAAATAGTTTGCATAAATTATCAAGGAAAATATAAATGTTGGCGCTTGTCGTCGGGAAGCTGGTCGGTGACGCAGACATACGCTATCTCGAAAAGATCTATCAAAGACAACTTCCGTCTCACGCGCTACATCATAAAAAGGGTAGGGAAAGGACCTGGCATGGGTAAGACCCTGATCAATTTCGATCAGTCGAAAATTTTTGACAGGCTCGACCATCAAGACTGGGAGGCTGTCTTCGCGGCGGCCGGTTTCGGTCCCGTTTTCAGAGGCTGGATAGTTGCAATGTATAGCGACATCTGTTCTGCGGTCAAGGTAAACGACCACCTATCGGAATCGTTTAGCATCGTTCGTTCGGTCCGTCAAGGATATCCACTCTCTCCCTTTCGGTACGTGCCGGCTCACGAGCCATTACTAAGAAAGTTGGATATTTCGTGGGGCATGCGGAATGTTCGTGTCACCATATGCGGATGAATGTCACCGTAATAGTGTCGGACAGCTCGGAAATCGAGGTGATCAGCACTACCTTAAGGGAGTATGAAGCGTGATAGGAGCAAAAATTGATCAGGACAAGTTGGTGGGCCTGCAGCTCGGTACCTGGAGAGGCAGGGCCATGTCAACTGACAACGATGTAGGGCGCTGAACGGAAGGACCGGTTAAATTACTCGGGGTCTGATTTGGTCTAGATCTCCAAGTGTACAGGAACTGGGGGAGGAGGTGACGAGCAAGGTTGCTAATCTCATCAGAAGTGGGCAGAGAGGAAACTGTACCTGAAGACTAGGGTGGAGGTGACGAATGCATACATCGCTTCTGTCATCTACTACCCCCTGACAGTCGTCCCTTGCCTTGTTTCATGGCTGACCAAGCTGGAGCGCTTGCTGTTCCACTCGTCAGAAGGGCCATCTGCTGTCAAAAGCCGTTGAGTGGAGGACTGGGCATTCCATGGCTAATGATGCGGAGACATCTACAGTGCTTTCTTAATCGTGAGCAGATGTGGTCGCCGTTTGTCAAACAAGATTTACCGCAGCTCATTTCATTGACGGAGCTACTGTCCAAGCGTAGATCAAGAAAGGGCGCTTATTCGGCGAAACTCTGGGGGTCAGGAGGGATCAACTAACTGGTCGTCCAATGTCCGTGTATTACTGACCTGTGGAGCTTTGACGAACAACTGTTGTCTCGTGTAGGACGGATCCAGTTATCAGACGAGTCCACAGTGAGGATTCCCCGCCGCCTTCTTTTGGCCAGAAGGCTATTTTCCGCTGCCGGGACTAAAGACAGACACTTTCCCTTTTGGCCGAGCCCTCATCGACTTATTCAAGTTGCACTTGAAAAGGAAAGTGAGGGTAGAGAGGGAAGTACTGACCTCCCACCCCAATAATTTTGTTGAAAGGTGGGCGAATGTTGCGAAAATGACTCGTGTGAATGGGCCTACTCTGAATATTCGTTTGTAAGCCAGAGCAGCTGAGGAAAAGAGGGGTGCCTACCTGGGGTGACTAGGATGTTTCGGGTGCCCTGGTTGACCCTGTTTGGATCTCCCCACTATTCTTTTATTCTTTTATTTGTTTCAGTCATTTGACTGAGGCCATGCTGGAGCACCGCCTTTAGTCGAGCAAATCGATCCCACAATTTATTCTATTGAGGCCTAGTACTTATTCTATCGGAATCTTTTGCCGAACTGCTAGTTTACGGAGACGTAACCACGCCAACATCCGTTGTCAAGTGATGTTGGGGGGACCTACACAGGTACACACACACACGCACACACACAAACACACACACACACACACACATCATATATATATATATATATGTCTATATATATGTGTGTGCGTTTATGTTTGTATAAAGAAGCCCGTCGTATATATATATATATATATATATATATATATACGACGGGCTTCTTCCAGTTTCCGTCTACCAAATGCACTAACAAGGCTTTGGTCGGCCCGAGGCTACAGTAGAAGACACTTACCCAAGGTGCTACGCAGTGGTACTGAACCCGGAACCATGTGGTTGGAAAGCAAGCTTCTTTATTTCATTTTATTGGCCATGACGGCCTTACACAGAAGAAAAGGGAAAAGAAAGAAAGAAGCTGCGGGCTGGACATGTGTAATGAAAGTGATAATAATGAATAAATGGGGGGAAACAGCAACGCCCGCCGATTGCTTGATCCCCAAAAACATTGTTCTCATATATGAGGCAACAAGCCTCTTACAAATGTTCATATTGTTCATGATATCTATCACTGAAACATTTTCGCCTTTCATGCATAACCCTCCTCATCACTTGTGTGTCCGATTCCCATCAACGCCCACGCCTTCTCTTGGCACACGTCGAGTGGCGTGTCGGCGTCGCCAGGCACCACGTAAATTATTTCTCTGAAGTCATATAGCTTCTGCACTGTGTCCCACATTAAGGCCTCCACAATTATCTGCGGAGGCCATTCGGGATCCCGCATGCAAGCCATGGTTGCTCCCTTAGGGTATTTTTCTAACTCCTTTTCTATCTCCCACCTCTGTAGAAGAAGAGAAACGATTCTTCTTCCTCCGGTAAAGAGATAGACTTTTCCACCGTCGGTGGCACAATTCCCAGCGGCGGTGGTTCAACCTCTGTTGGCACCTTTTTCTTTTCTTTTCCTTTTCTCCGGTGGGAGAAGAAGAGTCCGCCGGTTTACCCGGGGAACTCAATCCCTCTTCCATCTACATTTGTTTGAGGTTTCGGCGGGCTACTATTAATGCTCGCCTTTCTCTTCTTTCCTCTTTCTGTTGAGGCTACTGCCTCCTCATTATTTTCCTGCAGAGCAGAACTACATTTTTTAATGGGTGTCTGCTCCTGGGTCACTTTCGTGCCTCGGCGACAAGTCTCCCCCTCCAATAGCGGGGCGGCGGGCACGTTTTCTTTATTCTGCCCCAGGACCTTGCCACGGCCCTGGGGGCAGTTCTTTCTAATATGGCCAGGCTCCAGGCACTGGTGACACTTGGGGTGGGGGGGGGCGTCCCTCAAGGATCACCGGGTACCTTTGGCCAGCCATCCTCAGAAAATCTGAGAAGACCAGATCTTTAGCTGATTGGGTCCATATGGTCAACACAGCTTTCGACCCAACTCAATTAGCTGAAGGCAGAATTTTAACAATGAGCCTGGATGCGCTACCCCCACCCCCACCCTGGCGGATAGTGTCTTCTATCCACTCAGGCTCTATGCCGGGTGGCAGCCCACAGATCCAAGCTCGTGTCAGTTTCTTCCCAAAGTAAGTGGGGAGAAACAAGATATCCTGCCCTACAATGGGCTGGCTCGCAAATTTGCGAGCCCTTCAGGGGTGTCAAATAGTAAACAAATTGTTGCATACTTGGCACCCCTGGCTATAAACTTAATGGTGGGGAGATGCTCCGCCAATTC
Source organism: Octopus bimaculoides (assembly GCF_046866305.1). NCBI lineage: Eukaryota > Metazoa > Mollusca > Cephalopoda > Octopoda > Octopodidae > Octopus > Octopus bimaculoides. The sequence continues at coordinate 11,824,694 of NC_142951.1, forward strand.
TTTTTCTATATCCGTTTGAGGAAAGACCGTAATGGTGTCGAGTAACTTGGAGTAAGTTCTCAACACCACCGTTCTTTCCTCCATTTCCCTTATCCATTTCTTGGGTGGGCATAATTCTCACTCCAAGATGGTATTTTTTTCTTATTGTTCATTGTATTGTTCAACTGTTAGCAGAAAGTCACACAGAAAAAAAACAGAACGGAGGACAGAAGAAAGAAAAATAGTTCGGATGGAAAAAAATCACACAAAAATAGAAAAAAGAAAAAAGAACACAGTTCAACAGTTCAAACGAACAATTTTCCGGTCACTAGTACTCCAAGCCACATGAACACGGAATCCTGCGACTGGAACGGCTTCCACAAATTTTCAAAAAAATTGGTAATAATGTTCAATTTCTTGGAGGCAGGATACGCCCCCAACACAACAATTTTCACAAAAAACTATTCACTAAAAGTGAACAAATTACTTTTGCATAATTTCACAAATAGTTCAATCACTTCTCGAGTCGAGATACGCCCCCAGAAAGGAAGTCACAACACAAGCTTGCTACGCAAGCCTCAATACACAAAAAACAGCAGCCAACGAAAGCAGGCAAAATTGTCCCATAGCTGTGAGCGATTTATTAACAAAAAATATACTACAATAAATTTCTCCCAGCCAAGAAAAAAAGACAAAATCACCTACCTCGCCGACCGTTCTCTGTTTTTGTTGTTCTTTTTTCTTTTTGGATGGAGCGCAACTGGCTCACATCCACCTTGGTCTGCTGCACGAAGAAGACTAACTCTCCAATACCGGAAGGAAGCTTCTTACCACACAGCCACTTTTGTTGTTCATTTTTTTTTGTTAACTGGTGTTTTTTATTGTTTACACGTTTTCTGTTTAGAACCTCACTTGTCCCTTGTTTTGTATTGTCTCTATATGTTTTTGTGTTCAGACCTTGCGGCCAATAAAGAAAGAATCATTATTATTATTATTATTATTATTATTATTATTATCATTATTATTAAGGCAGAAATATGAAATAAAAATGTTATTACCGTGGTGTTATAAATAGAGTAATTAAAAGGGAAATAACTTTGTAAATGAAATTGAAGGCGAAGGGGAGTAACCACAGACATCAAATCTTTCTGTAAGGGAAATAACTTCTACCTACATCTGTTTTAACCCACGAATTTGTCTTAATATTGTCACCTGTACTGTATAAATATGGAAGTAACTGTCTTGTGACTGATGTCTATGAACGACTCCTTGCATTCTGCGTTCAAATCTCTCATGTTAAAAAAGATAATTTCGTGTATCTCATAAATATATGCATATCCTGTATCGATTGGATAAATCTATAACTCGATCTAAAATACTTGGAATTAGGTGTGTGTGTGTGTGTGTGTGTGTGTTTGTGTGTGTGTGTACTCTTTTACTCTTTTACTTGTTTCAGTCATTTGACTGCGGCCATACTGGAGCACCGCCTTTAGTCGAGTAAATCGACCCCAGGACTTATTCTTTGTAAGCCTAGTACTTATTCTATTGGTGTCTTTAGCCGAACCGCTAGGTTACGGGGACGTAAACACACCAACATCGGTTGTCAAGCGATGGTGGGGGGACAAACACAGACACACAAACAAATACACACACATACATACATATATATATATATATATATATATATATATATATATATATATATATATATATATACAACGGGCTTCTTTCAGTTTCCGTCTACCAAATTCACTCACAAGGCTTTGATGGGCCCGAGGCTATAGTAGAAGACACTTGCCCAAGGTGCCACGCAGTGGGACTGAACCCGGAATATATTTATATATATATGTAGGTTGTATTTAATCTTTGAATCGTAACATATAATTGCCAAGTGTGGCGTCCCACACGGGACAGTGCTACTGACGTGTATAGCACTAGGAAAACATCTCTTCCAGCTGGCTAATGACATACGTTCTGTGTCCGATTAGTATTTGCGAGGGGAGGTCATCGCTCCCATCCCTAGCCTTACATGATAGACACGGATTGGAGTTTTTGGGTGGTTACCCGTTCTCAGCGTGTATTAATCCCCAGTTACTGATGAAAACTCACCCCACTCGCAAAATACTATACAGCTCAGAGATTTATTATACATTATTTCTCCCTTATCGAGGTCAGCGACGGTTCGTCGCTGGACAAAGCATATAGTATTTTGCGAATGGGGTGAGTTTTCATCACTAGCTGGTGATTAACATATACTGAGGACGGGTAACCAGCCAGAAACTCGAATCCATGTGTATCACGTAAGGCTAGGAATGGGTCCGATGACCTTCCCTCACAAATACTAATCGGACACAGAATGTGTGTCGTTAGCTCGCTGGAAGAGATGTCTTCCTGGGGCTATGAACGTCAGTAGCAATGTCCAGTGTGGAAAGCCACATTTTGTTGGCAATTATATATATATATATATATATATATATATATATATATATATATATATGTGTGTGTGTGTGTGTGTGTGTGTGTGTGTGTGTGTGTGTGTGTGTGTGTGTATATATACTTTATATATTCTTTCTTTTACTTGTTTCAGTCAACTGACAGCAGCCATGCTGGAGCACCACTTTTTTATTCGAGCAAATAGACCCCAGATCTTATTCTTTGTAAGCCTAATCTTCTCTACTAAAGGTACAAAGCCTAAAATTTTAGGTGAGATTACACCTACCCCAGTACACAACTGGTACTTAATTTATCGATTCCGAAAGGATGAAAGACAAAGTCGACCTCGGCGGAATTTGATCTTAGAACGTAGTGACGGGCGAAATACTGCTAAGCATTTCGCCCGGCGTGTTAGCGATTCTGCCACCTCACCACCCTCAAATCTGTAAATAATCATAATAGTATTTGATAAGCTTAATGTAGATAAGCGATCATCGTACATTTTCTAGTGTAAATAGTCTAATATTGTAGCATAAAAGTCCCCGACGGAAAAAGCCCTCTCGTCGAGGGCTTACATGCCCAATATTAGACTATTTACCTTCGTCAATGCATTGTGATCGCTTATAAGCTTGAAGCTTATAAATTATCATCATTATTATTTACGTTTTTCTGTTGGGGGTTTATATGCTCTAGTATTAGACTATTTACCTTAGTCAATGCACGGTGATCGCTTATAAGCTTTAAACTTATAAAATATTATTATTATTATTATTATTATTATTATTATTATTATTATTATTATTATTATTATTATTATTATTATCATTCAGTAGTCTTACTTTTATAACGCGCTTTCACTGAACTACCGAGTGCAGCTCTGTGTACCTTGGGTATGTGCTGTGGTTTGCTCTGATGCTCTTATGGTTACTGTATTGAAAGTGTTTTACGTAGGATGTGTGCAGTGCCTAGTAGTGCTATTTTCTGTATGTTATATATATATGTTTCTTAGTCCTGGTGTTTTTTTATGCATTTGTCTAAATATTTTTTTATCATAGCTAATGTGCCCACTATGATAGGAATTGCTTCTATTTTTAGACTCCACATTCGAGTTATCTCTATTTCCAGGTCTTTGTATTTTGAAAGTTTCTCCATTTCTTTTAGAAAAACTTGTCATTTGTTAGTATTGATGCATCAATTAGAAAGCATTTTTTTTCTTTATGATCTCTGACTATATCTGGCCTATTGGCCTTAATTTCTCCACGTGTGTGAAGTGACATATCCTATAGTATTGTTGGTTTCTCATTTTCTGTGACCTTTTTTAGCGTGTACTTATACCATCTTTTTTCTGTTGTTATTCCATAGTGTTGGCATAGCTTCCAATGTATGTAGGTCCCAAACTCTGTCGTGTCTGTGAATATATTCCTTCTTAGCCAGGACTGGGCAGCCAGAGACAATATGATTAATTGTTTCTCGTCCATCTCCACACATTCTGCAGTTACTTGTTATGTTTCTTTTCATTATATGTTTTTGGTAATTTCTGGTGGGGAGGCTTTGGTCCTGTGCTGCAATCAAAAATCCTTCAGTTTCTGCTTTGAGTCCTGAACTTCTCAATCATTGCTGGGATTTTTCTCTGCCTATTTCTTTTGCGTTTAGTTTAGCCCAGTATTTGCCATGAAGGGGCCTTTCTTGCCATCGTTTTATCATGAACCGTTGATGTTCTAGTTTTAGTTTAGATTTCATTTGTTTTATAGCTTTTGTTGTTTCTTCTTTTTCTTCATAGTTATTAGGTAGCATGACTTCTTGTTTGTATTTGTAAGCTTCCTTAAAGACTGAAAACAGTTTTTTTGTTTTGTTCGTGTTTTGTGGCTGTTTGTATTAGTTTTCCTTGCTTCTGAAGTAGGTATTTTTGCAGTCCTATGGTGGTTATTTTGTAATAGTTTTCCAGCTGTATAAGACCCCTGCCACCTTCTGTTCGTTGTATATATAGCCTTTCTATGTCAGATTTTGGGTGGTGCATCCTATATCCTGTCATTATTTTCTTGTATTGCTGTCTATTTTGATTAGTTCATTTAGTGTCCAGTTAAGAATATTGTAGCTGTAACTTATAATAATAATAATAATAATAATAATAATAATAATAATAATAATAATAATAATAATAATAATAATAATAATAATAATAATAATAATAATAATAATAATTATTATTATTATTATTATTATTATTATTTAATTTTATTTTTATTGAATGAAAAAACAGTGCATGGCATCAAAGTGACACTGGGGTAAAATATACGAAGCTCATATCATGACTACTCGTCTGATAAGGGTACACCAGGCACATGCATCACAACCATATGTGCGCAACATAGTGATCTCATATCAAGATAAACAGTGTACGACCTTGCAGGTGGGGCCCAGTTAGAATTTTCTTCAGGTTGAGTAACCCATCTCACTTAAATGGTCCTTGAATAAGGATTTTTTAAGGGTGTTGAACGAAATACCCATGTTTCCAGAGGTGAATTATCTAAAGTCCAAAGAATTCCTCTAAACACATGGCTATGATGCTCCCCCACTAATTCTGCTCGTGACCAGAGATGAACATATCGTCAACTACTTAGGGACATGCTCAACTGACTAAGTTAAAACAACTGGCAGGCAAATCCGTGGTGGTGAGCAGAATATTTGCTGTAGCCCATCTTTTATATCAAGACAAAGCAATGTACTTGATAAGACTTCCCATCAGTTAAGATGAGAATCCATGAAAGCCACTGAATTAACCATAAAACCGTGTGGATACAAAAAATTTAAGGTCAACAGCAACAACATTTATATACAATTTACAAGCCCGCTCTTTATGACCTCCACATTCGTTAAGGCGGAGGTATTGTTTCAGTTGTGTTTGTTAGTTTGTTTGTTTGTCCGTGGACAAGATATCTCAAGAACTGCTGGACAGATTCGAATAAAACTTTCGGGATGTTTGACATCGTGACTGTTAAAAACTGATTAGATTTTGGGATCGATCCGATACAGGACAAGGATTCTGGATTATTTGTTATATTTACTTTATGTGATTACGATTTTACGTTCACTTTCAAGTCTTTCTCAATTATCTCCCTTTAGGCTGTTTCCAAAGTTTTATTTTCGTTTCTCTATTATTAATTTTATTTGCGTCTCTATCTTAGTAGAAACTGATGGATAAAGAACTAAAAATATATCTTATACATTATACATACGTCTTAACACTTCACAGTATACTTATATACATCTATACATCGATACTAAAGCAAGGCCGGAAATTAAGAGAAGAGAAAACCAAATGGTCTCAGGCTATTCATTAAAAAATTCCTGAGTAGAACTTTGAAACTATTTTGAATGATGAATTTGTTAACTTTGGCTTGTATTAGATAATCATAAACTATTTACTACTGTTACTAAATTTTCTATAGCCACCTTCACATTCTATGACTACCATTGGGATCGATTAGGAACCGGAAAGGATTCTGAATTATTTTTCCGTTTGTTTTACTTAATTTTTCAGAGCGGTCAGGTTTTTAATATATTTTTAGTATTCTCGCTTGTGAGAGCAATCGAATTTATTTCAGATACTCACATTTTAAAAATCATCTCTAGATAATCATTGGTGTTGCCTTGGCGTGGATTTGCGATGTGAACACACAGGCGGTTTAAGTTGTTTTTTGTTGTGTTAGACGTAAGTCATTAGTGTTAAATATTTGTTTGATTGATCGTTACTGTTCAAATTGTTGCTAGTGTTATTTTGAATTGTTGTTTTTTTCCCATTGTAGGAAGAAAGGAGAAAATGCCAGCAGGTGGCCACAATTATGCGGCTGCAACTGGAAAAGCGATAGACGTGAAAACACTGGAGGTACGAGAAATAAAGGTTGAACCTCGAAAAATGAAGGAATGCGAGAAGTTGCTGGAAAGAGACGGAAATACACTGAAATTAACACCGCCCGTGGAACTAACAACCAATGTAATGAAAAGAACGGTGATATATAAGACAATGAAGGATAGCAACAAGGAAAATTGAAATAACGACAATAGAGACTATTGAAGAATGTTTGAAGAATATAAAAAGACTAACTACATTTATAACAAGAGGGAGAAAGTACGCTACTGTGGAGGTGCGTTTTGCATCAGAAGAGGAAGCAATTAAGCACTCCACAGAGGCAATAAGATCGGAAGAATGGGTACTTTTGCTATCATGCTGTGGCAAAAATGTGGTCAGGGTGCGAGTTGGCAAAGTGTCTCCAGAGCTGAAAGAAGCATGGCTGATTACAGTCATGATGTATGACAGGAATGAGAAGGCCAAGATACTGAAGGCCACAAGAACCCAAAGAGTTAACTACTGGGGATATGGAATGGAGTTAATCGTTCAAGCAACAGTGGAAGACCTAAACAGAATTGTCGAAAAGATAGTGCTGCCCGATGACGGATTGAGAGTGGTGGTGGAGGGTAGGCCGCCTATATGTTATACATGTGGGGAAAAGGGCCACATGAAGGCGAGGTGCCCCAGAGGGAACAACAAATAGAGCAGACGGAGAGTCAGGAGAGCACGGACCAGGAGGTACAGGTCGAGATAAAGGAGAAAGCAACGGAGGAGGGGTTCACGGTGTTTAAAAACAGGAAGAGAGGTGGGGGAGTGAGCTCTCCGCCAGACCAGAGCAGCAGAAAAAGACGAATGAAGAGATGGAAAAGGGGGAGACCAGAAGGAAGGAAGACTTACCCCCTCCCCTGAAATCCATTTGTGAAGGCGCGTGGTCGTGCGGTAAGCGTGTTCGGCTTCCAATAGTAATGTCGTAGTTTCAGTTACTGGACTAGGCGGGTATTGAGTCCTTGAGCAAGGCATTCCTCTCACTTTATTCGAACCTACGTGTCTGAATTGGCGCTACCCTCTTCTCTCACTCCCAGTTGTTACATGAAGGGTCAAAGTTTGGAAGAGTGGAGAGGATATCTGCTCGCAACTACACAAGTACCTAAAACAATTACGAAAGCACGTTACAAGTTACCAAGTTGTATTCCTTCGCAGGTGATGGGCTGGCCCTTATTTTCAAATTATTGTAATAATTATTCTGTATTTTCAATCTATTCTATGTTGTAAATTAATGTGAGTTTATGAATAAAAAAGGATGGAATGAAGCTGTAAAGGAAATGATATACAATGAGAGGTGGTAGTGATGTTGGTAGTAGAACCTTAACTTCTGATGTAGTCGTAGGAGTGCCGTTGTGATATACGGTGTGCCTTGGGTGCATTTTCTTAAAAGCCTGGTCAGCCCATCCATTTTTAAGTTTGAACACAATCGATTTGTTCCAGACCAAAAAAAAAAAAAAAACGGGAAAGTTAGTGAGAGAGAAGAAGAATTGGTCTCAGAAACGATATTTTATTTATCGAGCCCGAAAAAGATGCAACATAAAGATGACTTTGACGTGACAACAGAGATCCAGAATCAGTATCGCTAGACATTATATCCTACTCTGTATCAACTCAGTCAAATTGCTGTTTTTGTACAATAAATGACATTACATAAAAAGGGAATTTGTGATATACGATAAAATAAAAATATAAAATAATGACAAGCTAAACCCTGATGTATGAGAAAAATGTGAGTAAAAAACGGAAGGTTTATACATACATCTACACTAAAAAATAAAAACTTGCCTATTAGTTAGTTAAAAATATGTTTCTTTCAATAAAAGAAAGCAATTATTAAGGTTCGTATCTACACTGTTTAGAAAATTCTTCTAAATTCCAATTTAATTATTAAAAAAAATATTAAAATGTGGTTTTCAAAATCTTTTATAATTTACGATTTCAACCTTACAATTTAAACACAAAACTAATTTTTATTCATTGCTATATATTCATTTCCCACTGCAAGAGATCCCTTTTAACATCTCTGTTTGTACTTCTGGAAATATTGTATAAAGGTTTAAAGTTGTCCAAATATTTGCAACGCCATTTTCTACGGAAAAATTTCTCCAAAGTAAATGTTAAATACTGAGTCAGCTAACTTATGTTCGTATTTCTATCCTTTTCATATTTGTTAGATATTGTTCATGAAATAGGAAGCTGAATAAGAAAAGTGATTTTATTCTATTCATGTCAATTGTACCAAATATAAACTTGTTATTTTGAATATAAATAACACGTACAAACTAGTAGAGGTTTGGTATACTTGGTGTAAAAAGTGCGTCAGAAATAAAACATATTTTATACCTCATATACTTGTTTGTCATTGGACTGCGGTCATGGTGTAGCACCTCCTTGAAGGGTGCTTTAGTCAAACAAATCGACCCAAGTACTTAGCTTTCAAATCTGGTACTTACTTTATCGGTGTATTTTGATGAACTGCTAAGTTAAATGAAGTAAACAAACCGACACATGTTTTCAAGAGGTGAGTGGTAGCAAGAACAGACACAAATGCACACACACACAACAGCACACACAGAAACACACACACACACACACACACACACACACACACACACACACACACACACACACACAAACACACACACACACACAAGATAGGATCCCACAGTGTCCATCTTCTAAAATTTACTCATTAGGCTTCGGTCGACCCGGAGCTATAGGTAGAAGCCTTTCCCACGGTACTGCACAGTGGAGCTCAGCCTTGAGACTACATGGTTCCAAAGTGACCTTCTTAACCATACAGCCATATCTGCGCCTACGATTATAAGTTATGAATAAAATTAGCATAAAAGAAGAAAATAAGAAGAAAAATGAAGGAATGATAAGGAAGAAATTAAAAAAAAACAACTAAAAAAAAACAAATAAAAATATATTGCTTCGAACAAAGAGACATAAGGCCTTAAATTCTGGAGGAGAGGATCAGTCTATTAGATCGGTTCCAGTACGTTAGTGGTATCATATTTTATCGAACATGGGAGGATGAAAGGTTAAGTTGACCTCGACTGGATTTAATTTCAAAAATGTAAAGAGCAAGAATAAATATTTATTTCAAATTTTGGCACAAGGCCAGTAATTTCGGGGAAGCGGGTAAGTCGATTACATCGATCCTCAGTGTTCAACTGGTACTTATCTTATCGACCCCCGAAAGATGAAAGGCAATGTCGATCTCGGCAGCATTTGAACTCAGAACGTGATGAGGGACGAAATGCTGCTATACATTTTGCCCAGCATCCTAACGATTTTGTCATTTCGCCGCCTTAATGAGAATAAATATTAGTTTCAAATTTTGGCACAAGGCCGTCAATTTTAGGGGAGGGGTAAGTCGATTACACCGACTTCCAATTTTCAACTGGTACTTATTTTATCGACCTCAGATGGATGAAAAGCAAAGCCGGCGAAATTTGAACTTCGAACGTAAAGACGGACAAAATGCCGGCGTGCTAACGATTCTGCCAGCCTTAAACAGAATAAATATTACACGCCATTTCATCCAACACTCCACCGATTCTGTTAATTTACCATCCTTAAAATAATTGTTTTTAATTTTGGAACGAGGTCAGCAATCTTGAGGGGAGAAGGAAGGCAGTTACATCGACTCCAACGTTTCTTATTTCACTGACACTAAAGGAATGAAAGGCAAAGTTAATCACGACGAGATTTGAGTTAAGAATGTAATGAATCAGAAGAAATACCACTAAGAATTTTGTCCGACGCGCTAATTATTCTGCTAGCTCACCGCCTTGACTACCTTTAAAATAACGGAAAATCAAGTAACTTTCATTAAGGAACACAGAGTTTTAGTTTTATGGGTTTTAAACTCGCTCTTAGCTCTACCCTGCATTTGCTATTTTTTAAAAAGTTATCTTTGAAGTACTGTATGCTTATTTTTTTAATATCTTTTGTTTTATCGTATTGCTTTTATTTTTCACAATCTCTTTTTTTTTTCACGTTAAAATTGCTCTAACATTTTTATTTCTCAAACAGTTGAAAAAAACTAAGACTTTTTCTAGTGTGAGTATTCTGGGCATTGTTTAATGTTTATCCTCGCTATCAGTTCAACTGGATTTCCAAAGCATAAAATGCATTGTTTTAAATTTTTAATGTTTCATTAAAAACAAAAAAGGTTTTATTTCACTTTTTTCCCCAGCTTTTATCCTGAAAGAGAATTTAAAATATTTTTAAAGTTTCCTTTCAACTATTTTTGTTCTGAATTACATACCTTTTTCTCAAGCTCTCTTTGAGTATGTTACTGATTTTTCAGTTAAATTCTATTTATCTAATTTTTTGTTTTAAAGATTTTTCAGTTATTTTTGTTTTCTCTAATTTATGCTTATACAAATCTTCCAATTTGATTGAATTTCAGAGACTTATTTTACGGCTTCTATTCTCTGTTTTTCTTGCCCCTTTTTTTGATCCTAAGTTGCATTTTCTCTTCTATTATTTACTGAAATTTTTCTTCATTTTCATTGAAGCTTCTAAGTTTTTTTTTCCTTATCTTAAAAAAAAAAAAAAATGTTGAAAACTGTTTAAAATGGGTTAAACCTTGTTTATCATCTAGAATTTCAATTTGAGATCAAATAAATGTGTGGCAGGGAAAATAAATATTAATCACTTTAGATATACAGCATGGCGAGAATTTAAATTTATTGCGGTTGTCTTACGTAGTTGTTGCGACTTTTATTGTGGTTGTTATGTGTCCCCAGATCAGGCTGAGCTTTTATTAAGGGTATTTCAGATCTTACGACCCCCAACTCTCTACCATGTCTTAATATGGAGCGTCTAAAATTACATTCTACAACGTATCTTTCCTATTTAAAGACAGTTGGAGTTATAGGTGTTATTCTTAGCAGACAGAAGAACCATTTAAAGACTTACAACATAGGCTTATTTATTGAGGCAATAAGGTGTTTTCTAACCGGTTCGTTATTAAATTTAATATTCTAACACTTTTAAGGCGGCAAGCTTACAGAATCGTTAGAACTCCGAGAAAAATGCTTAGCGGCATTCCGTCCGTCTTTATGTTCTAAGTTCAAATTCCAGCGGAGTCGACTTCCCCTTTCATCCCTTAGTGGTCGATAAAATAAGTACCAGTGAACACTGGGCTCGATATAATCGACTTAACTTCATCCCCGAAATTGCTGGCCTTGTGCCAAAATTTGAAATCAATATTCGGACAATTTTAACAACTGGAATTGAAATTATTATTGTCAGGACAAGTTCAGAGGATTTTATGGTGGCGAACTAATAGCATCCTTAACACACCCAGGCAAAAATGCTCTTTAGGTTCCACCGAGATCGACTTTCCCTTCCAACCTTTCGGGGTCGATAAAATAAGTAGTAGTTGAGCATTGAGACCGAAGTACCCACCGATATTATTGGTTTTATGCCAAAGTTTGAAACCAATATTATTATATCCTTCCAATTTTATTTGGTATAATATTGTTTCAGCTTGATGTAGCTGATATTTTTCGCAGGTCGAATGACTGTGTAGACGCCTCATAGAAGCTCGTTGGTTATTTTCTATCAGTTTCAAGCATTTGCAGATATTTCAGATTATTTTCAATAAAGTTCAGCGTTCCTCTGAATTCTTTACAGCTGTTAGGATTATACAGACATTCTTTCCTTATTTTTAAAAAAATTCTTTTT
>NC_142951.1:11841706-11844206 GCF_046866305.1 Octopus bimaculoides
GAAGCTTATCTATCTATCTATCTATCTATCTATCTATCTATCTATCTATCTATCTATCTATCTATCTATCTATCTATCTCGTTCTCTCGCTCTCTCTGTATATGTATACATCTATGTATGTATGTATGTCTTTGTGTCTGTGTTTGTCTCCCACTACTACTTGACAACCGGTGTTGGTGTGTTTACGTCCCCCTAACCTAGCGATTTGGCAAAAGAGACCAATAAAATAAGTACCCAGCTTTAAAAAATGGCGGTGCCCTAGCATATCCGCAGTCAAATGACTGAAACAAGATATATATATATATATATATATATATATATATATATATATATATATATATATATATATATATATATAAAGTGAAGTATATTGCCACTTAAGTGTGGCTGACCCCTAGGGGTGGATGTTACTCCAAGCCAGCTGGAGGAGATGTCCTCCTGGGGCTAAAGGCAACAGTAACACCCACCCCTAGGGGTCAGCCACACTTAAGTGGCAATATACTTCACTTTATCGTGCAGTTACTGTTAATACTTCATTTAGAAAATTAACATTGCTTGTTTTCACCTTTTCGATATCAGTGAAGAATTTCACTGGAAAAGTATACATAAGATTGCCAAGAATTTATCTCTCTCATCAAAGATTAGTGGCTATCGGACGCCGACGAAGGGAAATAACCCTGAAACCCGGGTCCGTTCGTGCTACAGATCATGATGAGAGGGATAACTTCCCTTGGCAAACAGGACACAGTAGTGTGTCGATAAGCCAGCTGGAGGAGATGTCCTCCTGGGGCTAAAAGCAACAGTAACATCCACCCCTAGGGGTCAGCCACACTTAAGTGGCAATATACTTCACTTTATCGTGCAGTTACTGTTAATACTTCATTTAGAAAATTAACATTGCTTATATATATATATATATATATATATATATATATATATATATATATATATATATATATATATATATATATATATGTATATATTGTCGTGTATATATGTCGTGTGAGTGTATAGTGAACTATTTATATTGTGTTCCAGTGTTTCTGCCTTAATAGGCGTTCTCAGCTCAGTAGTTCTGCCTCTACTCCAGCTCTTAGATAACTGCTGAGCTGACGATATCTATGGCGACAGAAGTAATTGTAAACAGTTAACTTTTTGCTTCTAGATAACCTGACTACATTTTTATCTTAATTGTGACCCAGTTCCAGAGAATTATTGATGCTTGCGATTATCTCCCTTTCTTGTTTGAATTTGGTGGCAATTACAACGAGGCTATTTTCTGAAACGGAAACATATTTCAATAAAACCAGAATTCATCCAATTTTAGTTATGTTTGTATTCATAAATGCGAATACACGTACACATATACGCATACAAATATAAATACATGTATATGTATGTTTGTATACAAATGTGTGTGTATATATATGCAAAGACACATAACACATACACGCATAGGTATGTATGTATGTATGCATCTATCTATCTATCTATCTATCTATCTATCTATCTATCTATCTATGTTTACACATTCATGCATGGCATACAAATGCCAATTCTCATTGAAGCTAATGAAGTTTTTTCATATTACGGTTATCATCATTTCTATTGATTAAAATGATTTTTAGCTGTTGCTTACAAAGTAGGTTAATCAGTATTTGACTATATATATATATATATATATATATATATATATATATATATATATATATATATATATATATATATATATATATATATATATACATATATATATACACACAGACATATATATATATATGTATATATATATATATATATATATATATATATGCAATGTTAATTCTCTAAATGAAGTATTAACAGTAACTGCACGATAAAGTGTAGTATATTGCCACTTAAGTGTGGCTGACCCCTAGGGGTGGATGTTACTGTTGCTTTTAGCCCCAGGAGGACATCTCCTCCAGCTGGCTTATCGACACACGACTGTGTCCTGTTTGCCAAGGGAGTTATCCCTCTCACCTCGACCAGCAGCACGTTCGTGCTGCTGGTCGAGGTGAGAGGGATAACTCCCTTGGCAAACAGGACACAGTCGTGTGTCGATAAGCCAGCTGGAGGAGATGTCCTCCTGGGGCTAAAAGCAACAGTAACATCCACCCCTAGGGGTCAGCCACACTTAAGTGGCAATATACTACACTATATATATATGTATATATATATATATGTATATATATATAACTATATATATATGTATATTTACATATATATGTGTGTGTGTTATGTACGTAAGTGTATATATATATATATATATATATATATATATATATATATATATACACACACACGCATATATACCTATCTATGTCTATCTAGCTATCTAGTTATCTAACTATATATAACTATCTATCTATCTATGTATCTATTTATCTTTTTATCTATATATATTAGCATGCATACTACTACTACTACTACTACTACTACTACTACTACTACTACTACTACTACTTAGAAGCCATAGCAT
>NC_142951.1:11856706-11871706 GCF_046866305.1 Octopus bimaculoides
CCGAAAAGAAAAAGTTACTACTGAGCTACGGACCTTCAGACAGAAACTTTATAATAAATACTTACATACATTCATACAATCCACTCATAAATGCATTCATGCACACACCCAGAGGAACATTTATGGTAATATATTCTTACATACACTCATGTACCTATAGTCCATTTAATTATTTAAATAAATTTAATATTTAATTAATTTAGAGTGTGTTGACCAAGGTGATCACACCTGGTTCAGAAAAAAATCAGTAACCCGAAGAGACTTTGGAATCTAAGATTCCGGAATATTGATGTTGTATTTGTATATGATTTGTAATTATTTAATTATTATATCCATGCCCAGTGTGATTTGCACTCCGAATGCAGAGGAGAGAAATTAACTGTTGTAAAACATCTAATCTATCACTTTATTATTTTCACACGAACGAGTTCAAATGTACTCTAATGTTAAGACCCATATCTAATTCCTGAAAATAATCCCGGAAAAACAAAACCAAATATATGAATCATTGATACGGCTGCAGGAGTTAATGCTAATGAAATGACATCCATAAAAAACTAATTACGACTAACTGAGATGAAAACGAACCGATGAGAGATCAACAATGATGGGGTCACACAATTTGCTAAACACAGAAGTTAAATCTGAGTTTGGACGAATTCGGAGCTAAAACGCAAACAACAATATCATCTGAATATAAGAATAACTAAAGACGACGTGAGAGAGAGAGAGAGAGAGAGAGAGAGAGAGAGAGAGAGAGAGAGAGAGAGAGAGAGAGAGAGAGAGAGAGAGAGAGAGAGAGAGAGAGAGAGAGAGAGAGAAAAGACAAGAAATGTTTGAAGAAGAGGGCAGAGGAAATAAATGAGACAAGAAATAGATGAGATGAAAATAAGGTACAATAAGGAATAGATGAAATGAGTATAACGTAGAAGTAAACAGAAGATTACAAGAAAGAATGAAGAAGGGGCAAAGGGGAAGTGGAAGAGTAAAGAGTAGGAAAACTAAATTATTTGTGGTAGTCGCGATTGTTGCTGTTTCGCTGGGGAAATTGCAGAGGTTGAATAAAAGAAGCGAGCAAGATAATTGAGGAAAATAGAAGTTATTTAGGAAAATGTTCTCAATACACAAAAGATTTGCATGTTTTTCGTTTGTATCTTCTTTTTCGTTACATTCTCCCGAAGGAAAAACTTGTCCGCCATTACTTTTGATGGTGGTGATGGTGGAGAATGATTCTTCACTATAATCATTGCAACCATGTTGAAAACAATTTCTGCCTTTATGTCAGAAGCGAGTAACATATAATATACGTCTTCCCCTAAATGGGAAGACGTAATAATGAAAGTACAATTGTGGCAATATAAGTACAACAAATGTAAAAGTGGTTAAGGAAAACAACAATACCAACGAAAGAATTAAATTCCATACCACATAAAATAAAAACTGCTTCAATACATTGAGTGATAAAACATAACAACGACAACAATAATAATGACAATGCAAATGATAATGGATTTCAACAGACATACACGGTTATATATTTACGGGAAGGGTATAGTCATTTATATCGAACCCCCAGTAGTTTACTGGTATTTTATTTTATTACTGTCTAAGCTTGAATGGCAAAGTTAACCCCAGCAGGGTTTGAACTCAGAAATTAAAGAGCCAGAATGTATCTATTCCTGACGCTGTAACAGCTCTGCTATTTCACCATCCTAAACAGCAAAAGTAATAATAACTCCTTTCTACTATAGATGCAAAGTCTAAAATATCGGATGGCAGGGGGGGTGGTCGATTTCATCGACCCCAGTGCTCGACTGGCATTTATTTCATCGGTCAGCCGAAGAAGGAACAGCAAAATCGGCCCTGGCGAGATTTGAACCTCGAAAGTTAAGAGCCACAAGAAATACCGCAGGTATTTTTTCAGGCGCTGTAACAATTTTGTCATTCCATCACTCTAGACAGCAATAATCCTTTCTACTATAAGCAGAAGGGTTGAAATTTGGGGGAGGGGGATAGTCGGTTATATCGACCCCAGTACTCAACTGGTACTTAATTTATCGACCCCGAAAGGCAAAGGCGACCTCGGCCGAAAGATAAAGATGATCTTGGCAGAATTTGAAATGACAAAACCGCAAGAAATAACACAAGCTTTTTTTCGAAACTCCACTCCACCGCGCTAGGCAACAACTGCGGCAATACCTTATCAAAAACGATGTCACCAATAGTGTCATCCCCGCTGCCACCACCACCGCAACTATAATTATTATAAGTACCACAGAATCTTATAGCGAGTATAAAACTGGCGCTCCGTTGGTTGCGACGACAACGGTTTCAGTTGATCCGATTAAGGGAACGACCTGCCCATGATATTAATGTGCAAGTTGCTGAGCACTCCACAGACACGTGTAACCTCAACGTAGTTCGTTGGGAGATTCAGCGTGAAGCAGAGTGTGACAAGGCTGGCCTTTTGAAATAGAGGTACAGCTCATTTTTCCCAGCTGAGTGGACTGGACCAATGTGAAATAAAACCTTTTGCTCAAGATCACAACGTGCCGCTGCGAAGCGAACTCATGACCTTACGATCATGAGCCGAATACTCTAACCACTAAGCGACGTGTCTTTACACAGCTAATATGAACATGAATACAATCACCACAACTATCATACAATCAATTGAGGAAGACTTCGTTCTACCTATTAGAAATGTTGGCACTCCGTCGCTTACGACGTCGAGGGTTCTAGTTGATCCGATCAACGGAACAACCTGCTCGTGAAATTAACGTGCAAGTGGCTGAGCACTCCACAGACACGTGTAACCTTAACGTAGTTCCCAGGGATATTCAGCGTGACACAGTGTGTGACAAGGCTGACCCCTTTGAATTACAGGCACAACAGAAACAGGAAGTAAGAGTGAGAGAAAGTTGTGGTGGAAGAGTACAGCAGGGTTCGCCACTACCCCCTGCCGGAGCCTCATGGAACTTTAGGTGTTTTCGCTCAATAAACACTCACAACGCCCGATCTGGGAATCGAAACCGCGATCCTATGACCGCGAGTCCGCTGCCCTAACCACTGGGCCATTGCACCTCCACTCCTATTAGAAATAACACCCAAATAACCCTCAAATCACGATTTACCATCTCCAATAAAAGAGAATACTGACTACGCTAGAAAATGTATATTATATATTGTATATATATGTACACACACACATGCACACACACACACACACACACACACACACACACACACACACACACACACACACACACATACACACACACACACATACGTTTATGTATTTGTTTTGCAAGATTCCTGATGTGAAATCGTATGTTGAAACAGATATTGCTATATGTCGGAATGGTTATATTTTTTTGTCTTTTTTTTTGCCAAGTAAACACACGCACTCTATATTCGTTCTTCACTTCAGCTCTATTATTGTTCGTTTCTTAGAGAATGGACTAGAGAGAACAGGAGGAGATACTTCGGACGGAGAGTCGATGAAGAGGTCACAGAATGTGTGACGAAAGGTTTCAGACAAGAGACACTAAAATAAGAACAAAAATAAAACAGAAGTAAAGAACGAATTCATAGAGCATGTGTTTATTTGTCCAAACAAAAACAGTATGACAATCCCGAAATATAGAATATGACAACATACATACATAATACATACACACATACATGTGTGTGTGTTTATGTGTGTGTATATATATATGTATATATATATAAATGGAGATTTTTCACGCTTGAAACACCTTTGATCATAGTTCTTGTCGACAAAGGTAGAGCAACTGCAATAACTATTACAATAATCATATTTTCATAACTGGCCATTAATACAAAAGCAGACGCAGTAGAATTCATTTTGAAGCACTAAACATTCTCTTTGAGCGAAATATAAAAACAAACAGCATTTCTAGAAAATACAGGAAACGGAAGTGAAGCTCTTTAGTAATTGTGTCTACTCTTTCAGCTTAACGAGTAATTTCTCTCAGTTATCCAATAACAGTTATCTTCATCTGTCTCTTTCCCTCTCTTTCTCTCTCCCTTCCTGTCATAACTCGCTCCCCTCCTCTTCCTCTTCCTCCCCCTCAGCCACTTTCTCCTTGGTCACCGCCTCAGCCTCCTCCTCGGCCTCCTTATTGGCCGTCTCCTCCTCCGTCTCCTCCTCATTCTGTTTCAACCTCCTCCGCCTCCACAGCTACATTCTCCTCTGCCTCCTCCGTCCCCTCCACTTCCGCCGCATCTTCCGCCTTCTACTCCTCCCTCTCAGTCTCTTTCTCTGTTATAGAAATGGGTTGCAAAAGTTAAGATATGAGGTGGACAATGTTCTATGTAGCTGTAGGTTGGGGTAGTGATTAGAAGTTGTTGGGGGTCAATGATGGCATTGGTGGTCGTCACGGCGATGGTGCTGACAACAGTAGTGGTGGTGGTCGTTGTGAAGGTATTAATGGTGGCATTATCGTGTGTTAAGATTGGCAGTGGTGGAAGGTGGCGAGCTGGCAGAAACGTTAGCACACCAGGCGAAATGCTTAACAGAATCTCGTCTGCCGCTACGTTCTGAGTTCAAATTTCGCCGAGGTCGAATTTACTTTTTATCCTTTCGGGATCGATAAATTAAGTACCAGTTACGCACTGGGGTCGATGTAATCGACTTAATCCCTTTGCTCTTGTTTGTTCCCCCTATGTTTAGCCCCCTGTAGGCAATAAAGAAATAAGAAACGTTAGCACAACAGGCGAAATTCTTAGCGGTATTTCGTCTGTCTTTACGTTCTGAGTTCAAATTCCGTCGAGGTCGACTTTGCCTTTCATCCTTTCGGGGTCGATAAATTTAAGTACCAGTTACGTACTGGGATTGATCTAATCGACTCCCTCTCCTCCAAAACTTCGTGCCTTGTGCCTAGAGTAGAATGAAAAAAGTAAAAAAAAAAACAGATTGGCAGTGGTGGTACTGGTGGTGGTAGTGGTGGTGGTAGTAATGCAAGCGATAGGGGTGGTTGTAAGAATGGTTGTAATAGTAGTGGCGGCGATATTAGTGATTGTGTCGGTTGTGGACGTGGGGGTACTGGTGTTGGTGATAGCGATAGCGTTTTGAATCACCACCACCACCATCATCATCATCGTCATCATCATCATCATCATCATTGGCATCGTCGTCATTCATACATTCATACATACATAATGGCGACCGTTGTGGTTAATCCGATATTCGGACACCTATAATTACTTCTTATATGAAGACACCATACCAAATACCGGATTTGGTAAGATTGTATGCGAATACTTGTACGTAAGTGCTTTAAAGATTACATGCATTGCAGCATGTCTATATAAACGATACATACGTTTTAACATAGTCATATAAACATGGCACTGTAATGTTACAAACATAAAGAAGTAAGCCAAGTAAAGTTTCAAAACAATACACGAAACAAAAAAAAAAAAAGAAAGAAAGAAAAGAAAGGAAGAAAGAAAGCGACGCTCATTATGTAAGTTTAAATACAATTGTAGAATTAAAAACAGCCTCAAAGGAAAGATTACCCAAGCTGTGAACAACTTCAGATTTAATTCTGACAAAACATTATGGAAACTTTTAAAGGAGATCATTGTCTACTTTCAAAAAATAATACAACTATCATGATTAAACGAATGAGTCTTCTTTGACCAGACTGGGAGTACAATCACAGTATAAAATGGAGTTGTTGTTGGCGCTTCGTCGCTTACGACGTCGAGGGTTCCAGTCGATCCGATCAATGGAACAGCTTGCTCATGAAATTAACGTGCAAGTGACTGAGCACTCCACAGACACGTGTACCCTTAACGTAGTCCTCGGGGATATTCAGCGTGACACAGTGTGACAAGGCTGACCCTTTGAAATACAGGTACAACAGAAACAGGAAGTAAGAGTGAGAGAAAGTTGTGGTGGAAGAGTACAGCAGGGTTCGTCACCATCCCCTGCCGGAGCCTCGTGGAGCTTTAGGTGTTTTCGCTCAATAAACACTCACAATGCCCGGCCTGGGAATCGAAACCGTGATCCTACGACCGCAAGTCCGCTGCCCTAACCACTGGGCCATTGCGCCTCCACGTAAAATGGAGTACGATCTAGTCAAAGATTTACTGGAAGCACATATAGAGTCTATCTCTAAAAGTATGCTTTTATGCAAAGGCTAAAATATTTGTGGAACAACAAACACCCAGAAATAGATTTTCTTTCCAAAGATTTAAATGGACAAGCGGAACGTATCATTATATGTAAATTGATACTGCTAACGGAAATGTCTGATTCAAAGCAGGGTGGTACTATGAAGCCAACCATTAAAGATAATCACTTCACATCCACTGATAAATAGACAGAATGGTCAGGTAAATCTTGTAGTAAACAACACATCAACAATTTAACTGAATGTACAAACAGAAGAATATCAAAAACTTGTGGACGCCTTATCTAGGTTGATATGTTTCAACAAGTCTACAATCTTAATTTGAATGACAAGCCGTACAACACCAGCATAAATAAAGAACCCAGTAACTTCAAATTAAAGGCAGTCAATGAAATAACAAACAAATATCTGAAGACCACGCAATCTAGAAGTGTATGAAAACAACCTATGAAATCATTAACCTTTTGATATATGTCTCAGCTATTACATTACTAGTGCATCACAAAGAGCCGAAGTCACGCATTCGAGATATCGAGCAGAAAGCCTGAACCAACATGGGCATGTAATTTAAAAACTAAAATTTGACTCCAGTGAAAAGTGTTTCATAGATCGTTGTGGTTATGAAATGTAACACAGAGAACAACTTCACATATCAAGATCACAGAAAAGAAAAGAAAAAAAAGGTAGAGAGGCCAGTTGGTGATAGAAGATTCAAAAACCTAAACTCCAAACTGCACTATCTGAAACAATAACTCACAGCTACAGCTGGAAAAACTAAAATATAAATCTACAGCATATAAACAGTAAATGCCCAATAAATTATTTGCTGGAGATCCCAAGTCAGTGTATCGCAGCTTCAATGAAGAAAGCTGAATCTCTGTAAAAGGTCTTCCAGACATTATCTTCCCATGTGACACGATGTAGTCGCTAGAATAGCCTGGAACAGGAAAACAAACAAAAAAAAAGAAAGAAAAAAAAACACCTACAGTATCCAAGATGCACTTTCAGCATCATGCTTATTATCATTGGACCAATAAGATATATACCAACCCGTCTGGAGCAAAGTGTGGTTGAACTTGAGTTCCTGGGGAAAGAACACAATATCTGGGAATATAAAAATCTGAAAGATTTAGAGGATGAATAAAGCAAGATTTTTTCCTACACAACCTTGCTACCAAACAGGTGATCGACCAAAATTTATTTTGAAGTAGAGAAAGAGAACACACACGCACACACACATATATATATACGCGACACATATATACATATGAGCCAATGACATAAATTTAGATAATTTAAGTGAAATGGTGACGTAATAGATGCCGTGCGTCATGAACACATTATTTATTACACTCTTCGCATAATTCAGAAAAAGTAAACAAAGACCTAACAGCACCTGCTAGAGAAAAAGTGAGATAATTTGAAGAAATTTAGAATTATTTTCCCGAGTTAATTTACACACTTAGGGAAATGAGAGTCTGATCTTTCTGGGCTTTCTTTGCAATCGAATGAAAAGCATGTATACATGTTTCGGTTTATTTTACCTCCTCAGTTTAACGAAATCTAATCGAACCTCAAAATCATTGTGATAAATTTCTACACGCAGAAAAATAAATTTCGTATATTTTTGGCTCGAATAATCCGTTTCTTTTTCGTGTTTCAGTTACAATTTTAGATATAAACGTAGAAAATTATTGTTCAAACTGTGTTGTTAATCACACTTGTACATAACAACATCATTGATCACACATGTGTATAAGGAATTACGAATAACACTTTGAGACTAACAAAATTATGTATGGCACACATTTACATGACGCTCGAAATAGTTCCAAAACCTTGAATTAAATTTTGTAAGTGTTTTTGTCGCACCTGGATACACCTTGCAAAACTATTGGCTTAAACTATATTCAAATTCCTGTGTTTAATTACAATTGCGGATTAAACTCCAAGGATTCAGGTTTTTGTTTTTTTAAAAAGCAATTACTATTTTATTCTTTTTTTCCTGCTTTAGGCATTAGACTGCGACCATGCTGGAGTATCGACTTGTAGGGTTAGTGGAACAAATCGACAGTAATACTTCTAGTTTTGTTTTGAAATCTGGCACTTTTCATCTCTTTTCCTGAACCGTTACGTTGTTTATGTGTATGTAAACAAAGCAATACCAGTTGTGAAACGGTGATCAGACAAGCACAACTAGAAAAGCACACACATATATACATATAGAGATACACATACACATATATATAGTTACATATATATATATATATATATATATATATATATATATATATATATATATATATATATATATATATATATATATATATATATATGTATATATATACATGCATATGTATATATACACATACACATGTATATATATACATACATCCATACGTATATATATATATATATATATATATATATATATATATATATATATATATATATATATATATATATATGTATATATATATATATATATATGTATATATATATATATATATATATATATATATATATATATATATATATATATATATATATATGTATATAGATATGCAGGGCAGGGAATCGTCAATTAGTAATAAAATTAATAATTAACAATTTTGCCGGGTAGCTCAGTATGAAAAAACCTTTTCGGTAAAAAACATTTATAATCATAAATATATAATTTATAGTTTTGAAATCAGTAGTTCTTTGACTGCTATTTCTGAATTCTCAGTATGTTGGAGAAGCAGGTTACTGTCAATCCCTATATATTTATGATTATATATATATATATATATATATATATATATATATATATATATATATATATATATATATATATATATATATATATATATATATATATATATATATATATATATATATATATATATATATATATATATATATATATATATATATATATATATATATATATATATATATATATATATATATATATATATATATATATATATATATATATATATATATATATATATATATATATATATATATATATATATATATATATATATATATATATATATATATATATATATATATATATATATATATATATATATATATATATATATATATATATATATATATATATATATATATATATATATATATATATATATATATATATATATATATATAATATATATATATATATATATATATATATATATATATATATATATATATATATATATATATATATATATATATATATATATATATATATATATATATATATATATATATATATATATATATATATATATATATATATATATATATATATATATATATATATATATATATATATATATATATATATATATATATATATATATATATATATATATATATATATATATATATATATATATTATATATATATATATATATATATATATATATATATATATATATATATATATATATATATATATATATATATATATATATATATATATATATATATATATATATATATATATATATATATATATATATATATATATATATATATATATATATATATATATATATATATATATATATATATATATATATATATATATATATATATATATATATATATATATATATATATATATATATATATATATATATATATATATATATATATATATATATATATATATATATATATATATATATATATATATATATATATATATATATATATATATATATATATATATATATATATATATATATATATATATATATATATATATATATATATATATATAAATAAATACAGTGGAGGCCCTTGGCCTAGTGGTTAGAGCAACGGGATCGCGGTTCGAATCTCAGACCGGGTGATGTGTGTGTTTATGAGCGAAACACCTAAACTCCATGCGGCTCCGGCGGAAGGTCATGGCGAACTTCTGACTCTTTCGTCACAACTTTCTCTCACTCTTTCCTCTTGCATCTAGCAGCTCACCTGCGACGGACCGGCGTCCCGTTCAAGTAGGGAACCTATATGTCAATGATACCGGGAAACCGGACTTTATGAGCCAGGTATAACTCGAAAAGGAACAAACAACATCATCATCAACAACAACAACAGTATATATATATATATATATATATATATATATATATATATATATATATATATATATATATATATATATATATATATATATATATATATATATACTAGCCTGTTTGGTCTGGCTAAATCAAAGGGTTTTTTTGTATTCTTCCTTCCCACTTGGATTGTTTAAATGTACTTACAATAACACGTCCTTCTACTGAAATGAAATTTCAGTAAATTTTCTATATCTTTGTCCAGCTGAAGATTGCTCTGCGTCTTACATTTAATGTAATGCTCGCATTGCTTAAATAAATGGAGTCGCATGAAACGATCGTACTGCATTAACCTTGAATATCCTTGTTGCTTATTTTGATTATATATATATATATATCACGGCTTCCACAAGACTTCCACCTACCATTTTCACTCACAAGCCATTGGTCGGCCTGGATCCATAGTAGAGATACTTGTCCAAGGTGATGAGTAGTGATATTGAACCAGAAACCACGAATTTGTAAAAAGAACTTCTAAACCACACAGGATTAAATTTGTATAATTGATACGAAGCAGTGTGAGATCGACTTAAAATTGTTAAAAATTGTTTTAAAATGACAAAACAACAATGTAAATTGGAAATAAAGGAGCGAAGACACAATCATAACAAAAGCAGATATTGATACTTTTTTCCGATATTTATGTAAATGTGTGAATTGCTGTTATGTTTTATCCTGTTTATTTTTTCACACCTGTATTTTCAACGGAGTTTGTTGCACTGGTTTTCTAAAACAATCGTACCAATTATGGATTAGAAAAGTGTCATAGTTTGCCCGAAGCATTGCGGAATATGTAGAAACTCAAATGTGTTATATAAAATAGCAATAAAAAAGATATTGAAATATATATTTAGAAATATATATAATTTAATCCTGAAATTCTTTCAGAAAAGCTTCAAAGAGGAAGATCTATCTATCTATCTATCTATCTATCTATCTATCTATCTATCTATCTATCTATCTATCTATCTATCTATCTATCCATCCATCCATCCAATTACTCCTCGCTCCCTGCCAACGATACATAGAATATCTCAACAAAGGAACCTCTACGTAGAGGCTCCTTTTTGGGTCATCATTCTATGCGAATTTCCCTTGAGTTCGCCCTTGTTTTATACGTTCTGAGAAATATAAATAATTCTTTTAGGAACTTATATCAGGGCAATATGTTCTATACATTACATGTGGGACAGGGAAAGGGTTATGGCTTTGTAGTAAGAGGTCAGCTTCTCAATGACATGGTTCTCAATGACATGGTACAGAGTAACTAATCGAATGCTTGATTAATCATTCAGTTAATCATTTAATCAGTTATATCTGTCAAAGTCCTTTCGTTGCCATTCGCGACAAACCTGAAGGTTACCTGGAACAGAGAGGGTATACCATTGGTGACGTCACGAATGGTGAAGAAAGGACTTTGACAGGCATAACTGATTGAATGTTTAATTGAATGATTAATCAAACAATCGATTAGTTAATTGGTTTAAATAGTTAACCAATTAAAGAATAAACCAAAAGTGAAATGAAACCATTGTGTGTGTGTTATTATTGGGATAATGACCGTCCCGAGACACAATATTATCTAAGGTCTCATTATTCAATATGACTTCCACTTTTTAAGACGGTGGGCTGTGATTTGAAGCAAAGTTTACTACTTCAGGAATTTTATACGTTCCGGAAGAGTTGGATTCCTGAAAATGTGGACGTAACATGGAGTTCTGTAACCTGAAAACCTGAAATTCTTGACGTAACTTTTACCATTACTTTTCATATTATCATGTTACAGGAAGACAATAAGCACCGAAGGTGATAGTAAAAAATACCTTTCGTATTACGCAACATCACGTTACAAGACTTTCACGAACGCAAAGCTTCCGTAGCACGGGGATGTCTGTATTTCTATTAAGTCAAGCAACCCCATAGAGGCGTCTTCTCTGGCTCGTAGATTTCGGTATCATTCGAGTTCTTCTGAGGATGATTTGACATCTTCAGTTCTCAAATCCTCCTTTCTCTCCTGGTAAAGGACGCCATGCTGTCGGGCGTTAGAAGTTAAGCAGAACAGAAGTGAGCTAGAGAAGCACAAGTTAGTTTCATAGTGCTTCCGCTGCTTATAGCTGTAAACTATATCACCTTGTGGTACATAGTCACAGCTAAGTAGTCTACGATAAGTATCTTGTCTCTCTTATATGAAAATATAGTAGCGCTATTTGAGCCTTTCAATCAGTGGTAGTCTAGTGATTCAATTAATTTTAGCTACCTTTGGATAGCTTTGACTATCTTCAGTCTTTGCTAATTCTCTTCATATATCTTTCATCTCTCATGACTAGAAATATTTCACTAAATCTTATTTATGTCCAAGAATGATTTATTTATTAGTTGTTTTCACAGAATTCCTTTCAAACGATTTCAAATTGCGATGTTAAATATTTCATTATTAAGACATACAGTATTGAAATGTCATTCTGTCCGTATAGGACCCTTGGGTGAAAAGGAAATTGGTTCAATAGTGAATTGAGAGTTTTAAACAGTTTGATTTTATGGGGCAACGTAATGAGGCAGGAGACATATTATTGCATTTTATCGCAAAGGATTATGGTATACAAGACCAAATCTAATGGAATCGAAATGCATTAACTGTACATATTTAATAGCCTCGCATTTAAGATGATTCACAAATCCACAGAATAAAAGCGATTTTCGTTTTTATGATGTTATCACAACTCATTATTGTCGGAAGTATCGGAAGCTGGTGTAAGTGATCATATTTAATTAGATATAGTTTATAGGACATTGTATACAGGCTTGCTGGTTTCTCTTCCTCGAGTAGTCACAGGATATTTCAACAAAAAAAGAACGAACAAGATGTGTCATTTATGGGCTTTCTTTTTCCAGGAGAATATCAAGAGCAGATACAAGGTTGTGCGGTTAAGAAGATCGTTTTGAAATTACATGGTTCCAGTTTCGATTCCATTCTGTATCTCCTTAAGCATAAACCTTCTACCATACCTTAGGATCAATCCTTTTGATGCAAAATGCACGCTTGTTTATAGCGTTATGAACAAGAGTTTATTTAGCACCAAAAGCCAATATGAGAATTTCTCTCGTGGTAACTACCACAGTATGTGTGTATATGTGTTTCTGTAAGAGAATTTAGTGTAAGATGAAGCTGTTCAGTTACTTTGTTAATCCTAATCTATCAGATAAATGATCACAGACATTCCATCCGTGAATCTCCTGTGCTGCCTTTCTTTTGAGTTGCAACAAAATCGTGTGAGCTTCAGAGAGAAAGCCTTGCGGTATATACATTGTGAGTTCAAATCCCGTCGAAGTCAATCTTGTCTTTTCGAGATCGACAGAAATGTGCCGATTTAGGGCAGTGAAATGGCTAAACTGCAAGAATGTCCACTTGGATGCCTTGAGATATTTGTTCCGTCTACTTGTGTTATGAGTTTAAATTCCACTATGGCCTACTTTGGAGGTAAACTTAATTCATGTTTAACACCACCACCCGACACTTTCGTACACCCTGTTGTAAGCATTCAAGTTAGGACTCTAGTTTGTGAATAGCTTCCTCTTCCCCATCTCACTAATCTTTGAGGCCCTGTAAAGATAAAAAAGAAAAATCACGGGCGTGGCCTTCCTTCTTGATTAAAATATATAAAATATTTGGGATTATATAATCGAATTTCTTTTCCATATTGTTTAAAGCATTAGGGTGTAATTTTTTTGCTATTTCTTGTAGACCGAGTGATCACGTGGACGTTCTCTTACTAACTACTTCAATGGATCTAGATTTTCTGATGGAAATACGAAAGACGTTCATTGCAACTGGAATTCCTGATGGAATTGCCAAACACGTGGACCATCTACCATACTCTTTTTTAAAAATCAAGCATAGTGTTTATTAAAGCCTGCATAGTGTGATTTGAGGGGACTTAGCTACTATTTCTAGCAATCCATTACCCAAGATTAGTACTTAATTGATCCCCTTCCCATTCTGTAACGGAAGAACGGTGAAGCTGACCTCCGTAAAACTTGAAGAGCGCCAAACTTCTTTCACTGACATTAAAATTACGATCAGCGTTCAAATCGCGACGTTAAATGTTTCATTGATAAGACATACGTTATTCTCTTCTACTCTAGACACAAGGCTCGAAATTTTAGGGGAAGGGGCCAATCGATTAGACGATGAATTAAGTACCAGTTGCGTACTGGTACGCAACTGGTACTTAATTCATCGACCCCAAAAGGACGAAAGCAAAGTCGACCTCGACGGAATTTGAACTCAGAACGTAAAGACAGACGAAATACCGCTAAGCATTTCGCCGGCGTGCTAACGTTTCTTATTTCGTTATTACCCACAAGGGGCTAAACATAGGGGGGACAAACAAGGACAGACAAAGGGATTAAGTTGATTACATCGGCTCCAGTGCGTAACTGGTACTTAATTTATCGACCCCGAAAGGATGAAAGGCAAAGTCGACCTCGGCGGAATTTGAACTCAGAACGTAGCGGCAGACGAAATACTATTAAGCATTTCGCCCGGCGTACTAACGTTTCTGCCAGCTCACCGCCTTAAATCGTGAGATAATATTAACATTTTGTATAACCATTATCATCCAACCAAAGTGTAAAATGCGCATTCACAGGTGATTGTTTAAATGAGACCTTCATAAGATCCTACTGTCATTTTGCTCAGTGTGAGAAT
>NC_142951.1:11874206-11881706 GCF_046866305.1 Octopus bimaculoides
CAAAAACCTCGGGACTCTCATCTGTCATTTACGACGGGAGGGTCCAACACGCACGCATGCGTGTACCCATACTTGTTCTCTACTGATTTTAATTATTTGAATAGTTATTTGAATTCTTCCTCCGTGGAAAGAGCTAATTTGTAACAAAGATACAAAGCCCCATCGTTGGAATGTAGATAACAAAATAAAGTCACATTTTAAACTTGATGAAATCTTGCATATTTTTACCGTGCCACTCACAGAATGTATTTGTAATATGTGAGTTAACTGGTTGATTTCTTTTTCTGAAAACATCACCCTAGTCTTCCCAAGTTATCGCTTAGGCATTTACTTACTAAACTAAGTGCACCAGTTATTACTGGTATAAATGTGAGTTCATAATCTGGATATAGGAGTTGGAGATTTCGGAGCAGTTGCCCATAGTTACTTCTTTCGCTTCGATTTCTAGACATATTCACATGAGCAGGGCAGCTGAACTCTGTAACGGTACATACTATATTTTTGTCTGTCTCAAACAACAATATTCAGCCTGTTATGTTAGCACTTGTCAGAAGTGTTGATGGGAATGTTCCACCAGTATTCCTTCTGTTGATGTTTGTGTATCTATTCAATAGCAGGGTATTGTCTATATTTATTCCAAGACAGTCTTTTTTTTCTGAATGGCTTTGTATATTGATTTTGCCACAACGTCATTTCGCATAGGGAGGTAGTACCTGGATGACATTTTTGAGCAGCTGCAAATCTCGTGTGATGTCATCCACAAATATGACATAAACTACATTTTCGGTTACATTTTGGAGTTCCAAGTTCTTCACAGTCCCTTTTATTTATAAAATATTTTGTATCAATCTACTGTTCTTGAATTGAAAACGCATATTCTTTGAAGTCTGATAATAAGTAGCAGTCCAATGAGGCTGTACTTCATATCAATATTACTGTCTTCTACAAGTCTTCTGGAAACTACCCATGTATAACTTTCTTTTAATATGCTGAGCATTTCCCATCCAGCTCCTCTTTGATATATGTTAGTCCGACTGTTTTGAGGTCATGAATGTATTTATATATGAATGTATATATGTATTCATGCGTGTATGTATGTATGTATGCACGTACGTACGTATGTATGTATGCATGCCTGCATGCATGTATGTATGAGTGTGTGTGTGTGTTTGTGTGCGTGTGTGCGTGTATGTGTGTGCATGCATAGTTACACTTCCCAAATGAGAATAGGTGGTTTAAGATAGGAGTCGGAAAATAGGCCTAAGGACAATGGCGCAGACGTGCAGAATCCAGGCGAACACAGAAAAAGCAAATATAAGATAAAAGCTGAAAATACTACAGCAGTTACATAGGGACCTGTGGTATTCTCAGGCATTAAATAATGTATGAATTACTTCTCGTTTAAAGTTCTCTTATTCTTGTATGCGTACGATGTCTGAATGTATGTCACAATACAAAACTTCTCGTTCATCTTTATGCTTTCACACCGTCGTCCTTTCGTGTAATTCACTTCTTTATGTATCTCTGTGTTTTGCTATATAATTATATCGGAAATTAAATATTCACGAAGTAAGAGAACAATACTTTTTTTCTCAATATTCTTTTTTCATACAATTTCCCTGCAGCATTGCTAAAAGTAGGAAGTAATTTTCCTTTTAATCTTCACACCAGCTTTTCATTTCTGAAGACAATGAATGTGATATCACAATTATAACTTTTCCATCTTGATCCTTTCTAAATAATGTTTCAAAATATAGGTCGATGTCACTCTCACAGTTTACGTGTGAAATATTCGCTTTTACACGACCGAAACATGAATAAGTTTTTTCGAAGAAAATCCTTTTCCTTTAAGTCATCATTAATAACTTGTTTTTGTTTCATGTATGTATGTATGTATGTATGTATGTATGTATTTATGTATGTATATATATATATATGTATATATATATATATATATATATATATATATCGCACAGATTCATCTCCCTTTTTCACTCTCCTATCTTAGAAAGAACTTTTCCCCCACCACCTCCTCTTCCGGTCTTTTCATCATGTAACCTCGTGGGCATCGGTACCATTTTCCTCTTTCTCCGTTCTTCCATTCTCCGAACTTTCCATCTTTCCGACGAAGGGCTACGCCCGAAACGTCATACACTCTCTCTTTCCTTTCCTGAGCGTCCAATAATACTATCCATATCACGTCCTCACTTTGTTGTTTTTTTGTTTTTTGTTATTGTTTTTTTGAACTATATATATATATATATATATATATATATATATATATATATGGAGAAGTTATACAAAATGTATAAGTAGATGATGAATAAAGCACCGGCACAGATTAGATTACCTGTTGTTATCCGTAGATTGCAGGAACTTCGTAGTGGTGGTTGAGGTAACAGTATTAATAAAATAGATGGAAAAATTTTTTTTACTAAGTACGACACATGTTTCGACCCGTTCTGGGCCTCTTCGAGTACATAAATAACTAAAAAAAATAAAAAGTCTCACAAGAGATTTTTTTTGATTAAGTTTTACGTACCGCCATATGTCCAGCCGGAGTGACCAAAAACGGGTCGAAACGTGTCATACTAAATAAAATCTTCCATCTATTTTACTAATAGTACTATATATATATATATATATATATATATGTGTGTGTGTGTGTGTGTGTGTGTGTGTGTGTGTATATACATATATATATATACATATATATATATATATTCATTCGCATATGTTTGTACGAATATATATATATATATATATATATATATATATATATATATATATATATATATGCACATGTCTATAAATAGCTAGTTAGATACAGATACACACACACATACACACACACACGCGCACGCACACACACGTACACATACAACTTGCATGAAGCAGTGAATGAGAGATTCATAATTTCCAGTTACAGACGACACTCTAATTTAAAGACTGTTATATATTATACACGAACAATAACAATAATAATTGTTTCTGATTCAGACACGAGGAAACAGAGAGAAAGAGAGAGAGAAAGAGAGAGAGAAAGAGAGGGAGAGGGAGAGAGTGAGAGTGAGTGAGAGAGAGATAGAGAGAGAGAGAGAGAGAGTGAGAGATATAGATAGATAGATAGAGAGAGAGAGAGTGAGAGATATAGATAGATAGAGAGAAAGAGAGAGAGAGAGAGAGAGAGAGAGAGAGAGTGAGAGAGAGAGAGAGAGAGAGTGAGAGTGAGATAGATAGATAGATAGATAGAGAGAGAGAGAGAGAGAGAGAGAGAGAGAGAGAGAGAGAGAGAGAGAGAGAGAGAGAGAGAGAGAATAGTCCATGTTATCAACATCAATAATTGAGTGATAGTCTGATTTATTGAACCTGGAGGCTAAGATGCCGTTAAAGGATTTGGTTTCGGAATGTTGCTTTGGTTAGGTTCCCGTAACGTAGCGCTTCGGCAGAACGAGACCGATAGAACAAATATCAGGTTGCAAAATATGTACCGGGATTTAATACTTTGATAAAACACTTCATGGTTATGCGCTAGTATTTCTGAAGTCTGTTAAATCAGGGGTTCTCAACCATCTTTTATCTATGGACCCCTTTGGTTATTATTTTATTCTGAGCCTCCATAATCATTTGATGTTTAAAAAGCTAGTTTCGTAGAAACTTCTTTCAATATTTCTGTTTCGTTTTTCACACATTAACTTGAGTAGGTTGAATTATGTATAATCTTAGAGAAAGAATCTTGGCTGTTTCTTATAATACCTACCAATGCATACATCTAATGCAAAACATTTTCAAGGGCCCTTAAAATCCTATTGTGGATCCTCAATTTACAATGAAAGTTCTAGATAGGGAAATTCATAGTTTATAAGGAATAGAATAGAAGAATAAAGAGTAAAAGTAGATAGAAGAAAACAGACAGGAGAATAAAGTTCACAGTTGATCTTTTTCCAGAGGGTATGGTGGTTGGTCCGTACTTCCGTGAAGGTATAAGCCCT
This sequence comes from Octopus bimaculoides, assembly GCF_046866305.1. Taxonomy (NCBI): domain Eukaryota; kingdom Metazoa; phylum Mollusca; class Cephalopoda; order Octopoda; family Octopodidae; genus Octopus; species Octopus bimaculoides. Next base: position 11,878,199 of record NC_142951.1, read on the forward strand.
TAGGTATAATACCAGGTAAATCCAGGTATTATGTTTTTGCTGATTTCCTTCAGTTCCCTAGCTGAAATGATTAGTTCTGCCTGTTTTCGACAGACTTACTGTTTGTTTCAGTTCTTGCAACAATTCAGCATCCTTCTTGTGCTCCTTGTCTTTGCTCCAGATGTCACCCCAAAACCTTTGACTTTCAATGTTATCTGGTATCAACTTTTCATTTATGCACTTTACATTTATTTCTTTGTAGAATCTCTTCTGATCTACTCTGAATTACCTATTCTGTTGGTAACCCTTCATTCTTTGGTCGTATCTTACCATCTTTGCTTTCTTTGCAACAAGACACTGTTTCAGTTCCTCCATTACCACTTTCAGCCACTTTCTTTCAATATTATACTTCCTATTCCGTGCCCTGTATTTTTGTTCGCTTTTAAGTTCCCCATTTTCTTTTCGGTCTAACACAGAAATGTCCTTCGAGAGCCGGTTTTCTTCTTTTCTTTTTCTTGACATCAACACCCACAATTTCTGCTCCAACAATACTTGCTACCTTGAACAAATTATTTCTTTCTGTGATGATTTTTGTTCTGATGTATTTCAGAATTTTATTCACATATTTCGTTTCTTGGTTCAATTTCCACCGATCAACCTTTTTAAGGTTGCAAATAATGTCGCTGTCGTTCTCCTGTAGCCCTGCCTTTATTCTGTCATAGATTGCCATTTGTCCATCTGTCATATCATCATTAGTTTTATTGTCTCCTTCCAAAACATATACATGTATCTCAATAAGCAAGCTATCACTGTTCCCTTCCTGTGGTTTATTAGAAATTTCACCTCTGTTTTCTGCAATGAAATTACTTCTATCAGCAGGAACTGTATTTTCATCGTTTCCTCTGCTGCTGTTTTCCAATACCCGTCTTTTGATAGCTTCGAAATATACTTCTGTGAACCAACGATCTTTTCTTATTGCTCTAGCCTGATCACATAATCTGTTTCGGGAGTTGAAACAATCCTCTTTTTCTCCATTGATCATACATACGTTGTCGGTAACCCCTAATTTGAGCACCATTTTCATCTACGGGGTTGCTCAGGTAGTAACACTCCATGACCACAGCATTGATTTGTTTGTTCCATCTACGCCGTGTGCGCTGGTACCTTGCTGAGTAACGGCAGGCTGGAGTGGGACCAGTATCTCTGAGCCTGCTGCGTGTAGCACTGTCACCATCAAGGGCTTCAGTTTCATTATCACCGTTATTTACAATATTTTGTTTTTTTCATTGTTACTCATATGAGGTAGCGACTATCAGGTCGCGCAATTACCAGTGTTGTTGTTATTATTATTATTATTATTATTATTATTATTCAGTAGTTTTATTTTTATAACATGCTTTCACTTCACTACCGAGCGCAGCTCTGTGCGCCTTGGGTATGTGCTGTGGTTTGCTGTGGTGCTCTTATGTTTACTGTATTGAAAGTGTTTTGCGTAGAATGTGTGCAGTACCCAGTAGTGCAATTTTCTGTATGTTATATATATTTGTAAGTCCTGGTGTTTTTGTTATGTATTTGTCTGAATATTTTTTTATTATACCTAAGGCACCTACTATGATAGGAATTGTTTCTGTTTTTAGATTCCACATTCGAGTTATCTCTATTTCCAGGTCTTTGTATTTTGAAAGTTTTTCCATTTCTTTTAGAGAAACGTTGTCATCTGCTGGTATTGAAACATCAATTAGAAGGCATTTTTATTATTATTATTATTATTATTATTATTATTATTATATAAACATTTTCTATAGATGTGTACATACACCCTCACTCACACACACATACACACACATATATATATATATGCAAAAATATATCGATGGACTTCTATAAACGATCCCCCTAAGGCGTTTCACACCTGGGTTGTTGGATTATAACTACACAATATCTCACTTATCAACTATTAACGCCAGCATGCGTGGAAACAATTGTAGTATTTTTAAATAAAGAATCTCGTTAATTCCATTTTCTGCCGTTTATATATATATATATATATATGCTTGGCGATAACTATTAATTTCCAGTACCGCTGCCGTAGTCTCCTTTAGAGAGACTTAGAAATATTAATAACCATATATATATATATATATATATATATATATATATATATATATATATATATAAGTTTATATAGGTAACAAATTACAAATATATGTCAGCGTAAATTGCACAGAAAGAGACAAAGACACATACGAATAGATGTACAAACCAACAAAGACGACACAAATACATGCACACACACACGTACGCACACTCACACATACGCACCCACACCCACACAACACATTGATATATATATATAACGAAATGTTAGCGATAGGCAGTGTTTAAGCATAAGAATTTAGGTTAGTCACAAACATATTTCAACCAACCTAAACACACACAGACACACACACACACACGCACACACATAGACTTGCGTACAAATACGCGCGCGCGCTCACTCTCACATATGGTTTTGTAATGCTTCTCTAATATATATGGTTTTATTCAGGCTTTGTGGTTAATAGACAAAGGAAATTATTATTGGGTATGCAAAGACTCTGATTTATTGTTTCTTTCTTATTTTTACATATTCTGCAGCTAATAAATGTATTTTCATTACATTCTTACAGAATATTACATGCTGGCAGAATATTACGAAACAGCATTAACTATATCGCATTACAAGGAAGGCTGTAGAGTGAGTATTACCTTCCTTTTCTGATATTAATCTGATGTTTCTATAATATCTCTCTCTAATCTGTCCTTTTATTTGTGTCTGCTTTTCTATGCCTAGTTCATAACTTTTCTTATCTCAAGGCGGTGAGCTGTCAAAACAGTTACTGCGCCGGACAAAATTCTTAGCGGCGTTATGCTTCCGGTGTTTTATGTTTTGAGATGAAATATCAGTGAGTCTATTTTGCTTTTCGTCTTCCAGGAGTCAATAAAATAAGTACCAGTTTAGGAATGGGGTCATTGTAATCGATTTCCCCTTCCTTTCTAAACTGTTAGCCTTGAGCAAAGGTTAGAAAGAAATGTTTCCCTTATCAGAAACAAAATGTCATCGTAGAAGACAAAAAGAAAAAGCAACAAAAACAAAACATAAAAAACAGACGCTGTAAAACCGTATGATAACAGAGTGGCTACCAAAGAAACTGAGAAAATTGGGCGACATCAAGACCTAATCAGAGAAATGAAGACATTGTGGAACACATAAGTGAAACTCGCTGTTGTGGCAATTGGTGCACACGACACAACACCCAAACTGCTACCAAAGATGCTAAGAGATAATGACATTGGGACACGCATTGTTGACCTGTAGAAAAACATCAGTAGTAAGTATACTAAGAAAGATTCTTGAGGTTTAAGGTGACTACTGAACCCAAAGATCCGGATAACATTTCTACTACATGAATTAAAGTGTACTAGTTTTCGAAATCATAAAAACGATGGATTCAAATTTTGGTACAAAGCTAGAAATTTTAACGGCAGG
>NC_142951.1:11889206-11894206 GCF_046866305.1 Octopus bimaculoides
ACTTCCTGAAATACATTACGTGCTTGCTCGACCTGCTGTGAATGACAACCAAATCGGTCACTTATGAACACCCTGATTTCTAATTCGTTTATATAACAATCCACTTAAAACACCCCTGGCTTTATGATCTTAACTTCCTGTTTTAAAGAGATTTAAGTTAAAACCTTCCATCAAAATTTTATACTGCTGTATGCTTCGAACATCAGCTTTATAATTCTTTAAATTTTTATGACACAAGATTAGCAATTTTGAGGAGAAGCGGAAGTTGATGGCTTTAATGCCGGTGCTCAGCTGGCCCTTATTTTATCAGCCTCGAACGGATGAATTTTTCATCCTTTATCTTTTACTTGTTTCAGTCATTAAGTTGCGGCCATGCTGTGGCACGCCTTAAATTTTTAGTCGTATAAATCGACCTCAGTGCTTATCTTTTTAAAGCCTGGTACTTATTCTATCAGTCATTTTTGTCGAACCGCTAAGTTACTCGGACGCAAACGGTGGTGGAGGACAAATGCAGATACACACACACACACACACACACACACACACACACACACACACACACACACACACACACGACGAGACTTCTCTCATTTTCTGTGTACTAAATCCACTAACAAGCTTTTGTGCGGTTCGAAGCTATAGTACTAGATTGTGTGCCAAGAAGGCAAGGTGTCAAGCGGGACTGAACTAGGAACCATGTGATTAGGAAGCAAGCTTCTTACCAAACAGCCACGCCTGTGCAAATGAAAGACAAATTTGATGTTAGTGGCAGGTGAGTTCAGAACGAAATGCTGGAAAAAATGCCGCTAAGCATTTTGTCTGAGTGCTAATGATACTGGCTGCTCGCCAACTTAAAGATAAGCTTAATGAAATTTTAAAATGGTTTCTAACTCTGGCACGAGTCCAGTAAACTTAGGGATGTTTATTTTATCGCTCTTTGATGAATTGATGAATGCCACAATTGACATGGCCGGAATGAAACCGTTCATCAGTTCACCGATGTCTTTAACTATTAATGTAAAGAATAAAAAGTTTAGAATGGTACAGCAATGCACTATAGAACAAAAAATGGACTATATACCTGTTGTAATTTGGTTATCTATAGTCCGATGATATTTCGGAATTACAATTCCTTCTTCAGATCTTCTTTGCTGGAGTCTCTGCTAAGATACTATCGATGTATTTTCCCGGTAAACTTTCCTCGCAATGAACTTTCCTCACGGTGAGCTTTCTTCACGTTGAATTGATGGCGGTGAAATTACCTGTAATCGAGTGAACCACCAGTTTTTAAAATGACTAAGTTAATTTACTAAATTCTTCAATACTTTTGAAATCAACTGAAACGAAGAAAGTGTATTTCAACAGAAACATAGTAACAAAAGGGATAAAAATAGATTGATAAATGGGGACAGAGGGGGAACGAAAGAAGGAAAGAGAGAGAGACAGACTGACAGACAGACAGAGAGACGTTGGTTAATTTAGTACTCGATGTACTATTCCTATGAAACTAGTAAATGGACGATCGAGGTTTGAATAGCTTTGATCAGAGGTCTGCTTGATCGGCGCAACGATATCAGAGACGTGCACCGGATGTCATTCCACGAACAGCAAATAATAAAAACTAACATCAGTAGGCGTTGTGTTATATTAGTCGAACGTATTTCAGTCATGTCGAAGTGTCACTTCTTTGAATTTTGCTTTCAAAATAGCTGGTAATTGATCTATGATACAGGCTCACGCATACATACATATGTACACCTCTACACAGTTATATACGTATTCAAACGTATATACCTATATCTACGTGTATATAAATATAGACATATGTGCATATTACTCTTATTCATTTTTCCTCTCTCCTTCTCTCTTTCCCTCTCTCCTTCTCTCTTTCCCTCTCTCCTCTCTTCATAAAGACTTCTCCATTCTAACCGAGCGTCAAACTTCGACACCTGCTTGTTCACTTACCTGTCTTCGTCTTTTGTTTTTTTTTGTAAATTTGAACTATATATATATATATATATATATATATATATATATATATATATATATATATATATATATATATATATATATATATATATATATATATATATATATATATATATATATATATATATATATATATATATATATATATATATATATATATATATATATATATATATATATATATATATATATATATGTATATATGTATGTATATATAGGCGCAGGAGTGGCGGTGTGGTAAGTAGCTTGCTTACCAACCACATGGTTGGTCTGTCTTTACGTTCTGAGTTCAAATTCTGCTGAGGTGGACTTTGCCTTTCATTCTTTCAGGGTTGAAAATTTAAGTACCAGTTGCGTACTGGGGTTGATCTAATCGACTGTCCCCTTTCCCCCAAATTTCGGGCCTTGTGCCTAGAGTAGAAACGAATATATCTCTGATAATATAAAAGCGACGATCCGGCAGAGATGTGCTTTGCTCTGGAAAGAATGCTTTGCGACATTTCTTCCGATTTTACGTTCTGAGTGTAAATACGGCCGGGGTGGACTTTTCCTTTTCATCTTTTCCAGGTCAATAAAGTTATGTGGCAGCTGAGCAATGTGGTCGATGTCATCGACTTATCTCTTCTCTAGAAATTACTGGTCTCGTGCTGAAATTTAAAGCAAATATACCTATGATAATATTAGTCCGTGAAAACGCGGCAAGTTGGCAGAAACGTTAGCATAACGGACAAAATGCTGAGCGGCATTTCGTCCGTCTTTCCGTTCTGAGTTCGAATCCTGCCGAGGTCGACTTTACCTTTCATTCATTCGGGGGTCAATGAAATAATGTATATGTTGAGCGATGAGTTTGATGCAGTCGACTTGCCTCTTCCTCCGAAACTGCTGGCCTCGAGCTGAACAGTTTAACCAATATATCTTTGATAATATCAATCTGTGAAACCTCGTGGACAAATATTTATAGTTTGGTACTCATGATCGCAATATCGTGGAAGGCGCGTGGCTAAGTGGTTAGGGGTATGCGATGGACGAGTGTAAAATCACAGGCTCGCTTCCTGGCGGTGCTTTGTGTCGTTCAGCAAGCCGTTTTATTTCCCGTTGCTCCACTTCACTCAGTTGGCAAAAATGAGTTGTACCTGTATTTCAAAGGTCCAGCCTCATCACATTCTGTGTCTCGCCAAATCTCTCAGAGAACTATATTAAAGGTACGAGTGTCTGTGGAGTACTCAACCACTTGCACGTTAATTCTATGAGCAGGCTGTCCTGTTGATCAGAGCAACTGGAACCCTCGTCGTCGTAAGCGACGGAGTGCCAGCATTTTTTCTTTAGTTGGAAATAAATAAGCCTCTGATAAACTGCATCCCGCTCAGCAGGAATGATGCAATATCAGTCACTTATAGACTATGGAAACAGGGTGACCGGCCCCATGCGTCCAAGGGCTTGAGAAAAGTATTTAGCTTATTATAAGTCAGCTTAATCATGGCGGACTTGAGGCTAAATAATAACAACATTAACAGAAGTAGCAACAAAAGTGATACCACCTCTAATAGGACGGCGATGACGACGACTACCACCACCACCAAAACCACCTATACCACCACCACCACCCCTGTTGCTACCATTACCAGCATCACCATACCGACGACGTCCACCACCACCACCACTACCGTCACTACCACCACCACTACCACAACCACCACAATACCACAACGACCACAATACCACAACCACCACCACGGAAACACCACCACAGCATCGACACCAGCACTGCAGTAACAACACTGCGACTGCAATGACTGTAATGAATTCCTCAACTGGGTGGCGTAATGGGTTCTTGAACAAGTTCCTCTATTTCATGCAGCTCCATTTTACTGCAGCAGTAAGGCAGGCAACAGGAACAACAATAACAACAACGGCAGCAGTAGGTGCAGGTTAACCTTGAGACGGACTGGCTTTCCTTCCAAGGGTAAAGAGTCTCGTATTTTCAGTCGCTGGATGCCTCCAAAAACTCTATAAATGTACCTTAACTCCTTTGATACCAACCTGCCTCAGACACACCCTGGTGCTATGATGCAAACTTTCTGGTTAATGTGATCTAGATTAAAATGTTGCATCAAAATTTCAGGTTAATTTATGTTCCAGACACCAGCATGATAATAACCAAGTTATTTTAGTAATTAATTGAAACAAAAATAATGTATCTCAATAGAAATCTGGTAACAAAAGGGTTAATAAGCCTGAGATTCGAGACAATCTTTTAACATGGACAAAACTGTGTAGAAGTCAGAACAGGATATGAACTCGTGCAGACAACCAGTTCGTTTTTCTAGAGGCAGAATAACTGTATCGACTAGACGAGCTCCGGGAAAGAAAACGAAGAAAGGAGGGGGCTGAATGAAAGTATAAAAAAAGCAATCCTATTACCACACAGAAAAGAAGAGAACACTAAAAATAACAATGTCTTCAATGAATGAATAAACTGGACAAGGTGTCATTAATTCCCGGGAAAATGATCTGCTATTTAATCCGATTTGGAAGATTATAGCAAACCACTTATAATCCTCAATAAATTTCAATGTGAAATGCATAAGAAAATAAATAAATAAAAAAATAAACAGACACCGATTAAATGGAGTACGTCAGACATATAGAATTAAAATAGCAACCATGCATTCATGTACATACATACATACATACATACATGCATGTTTTCGTACATACAAGCATGCATACATACATATATATATATATATATGTATGTCTGCGTGCGTGTGTGTGTATGTGTATTTTGTTGTGTCTACATACATGTGTGTATGCATGTATGTATATATATATATATATATATATATATATATATATATAACACAAACATACACATATACACACACACACACACACACACACACACATATATATATATATATATATATATATATATATATATATATATATATATATAAACAAGTATAGAGATATACATGCATATTTTTATACACACACAAAATATAAGTTTA
>NC_142951.1:11896706-11906706 GCF_046866305.1 Octopus bimaculoides
TAACTGTCTGTTGCTTTAATGTATTTTGGACTATGTTAACCAGTAAGTCTTCATTTCTTTCTAAGAACAGTAAGGAGTGACTTATCCTTTTCCCCTGACCTGTGTATGACGAGATATTTCCTTGCATTCAATGTATTTCATATGATACACACTACTGCTTTTTTTTTTTCAACTGCCAAAGTAACTTGTAACTTATGAATGGAACGCTTTATATTATTCAGAAAGTATGAAACAAAGGCTAACTAAAAGTCTGAAAATAAATATGGACGTTTTAGGTCAAAGGTAGGCAAATGCTTTAGAAATGCAAAGGGTTTTAGGCTGTTAGAAATAACAGCCAAATCTACTTCAAATAATGATCTATCAACAGGGCTTCTCATAGTAAAATAACCTCAAACGGGAACCTCTTTGGTTATCATTTTAAAGTTGTTGATTTTATTGCATATGTTACATTTGTTGTTGTTTAGCCCCTGGTCACCTTGTTATTCCTGGCTTATGATTAAAAGCTTTGCAGCAGTGACCACCCTCTTCATTTTTTTTGTCTTCCCTCAATGCCTCCATAACTGTTAAGACAGTGGTACGGAATTTAATGCAAAATTTGCTATTTCTGCTATTTCTAGCGAATTTAGTGAACATGTGTAGGCCCTTTTGATAGTTCATACATTTTGGAATGCAAAATTTGCTGCTATTTCTAGCATGTTTAATAACCATGTGGAAGTCCTTTTGATAGTTCATAGTTTCAAGAATGCGAAATTTGTTGCTATTTCTAGCGCGTTTAATGATCCTGAGGAGGCTCTTTTGAGAGTTCATAGTTTCTAGAAGTTGTCCATGTAAAAGTTTTTCTCTCTTATGTTTTCGAAGATGATTAAAATATTCTTGGTTCTGACTGAGAAAATTGCACAAAGACAACAAATTATCTTTCTCTTCTAGAAAAAGAAAAATGAATTTTCTTTTTCTTTGGCAGAACACAATATTTTTTAACAATTGCTTTTCACTACATCCATGCAGCATAAGCACTTAGGAAAATCATATATATATGTATTGTAAAAAGAGTACTAGAAAGTAAACGGCACCTTGGGCTACGCCAGTATTAGACAGTTAGTTGTAGGTAGCACGTCTTTAGAAATAACTATTTGCTTTGTGTGCCGTGTGAGAAAATGTACGTATTTATATGTACACACACACATGCACACACACGTATACATTCACACATGTATGCATATATATTTGTTTATGCATTTATGTACGTTTATATATATTTATATATATTTGTTTATACATTTATGTACATTTATATATATTTATATATATTTGTTTATACATTTATGTACATTTATATATATTTATATATATTTGTTGATACATTTATATGTAAATATAAGCAGGTATTACAACCAAGTTTTGAATACATATACCTAAAACAATGAGTGAGTGAATATACGTGTATACATACATAGATATATGTGTAAATGTATATGTATAATTTTGTGTGCAACTATTCGTATATTACTGTAAACGCGTACACACAAGCATGCACATATACCAATGTATATATATATACATATATACATATATATTTATATACACACAAATATATTCATACGTACACACACATATCCATACTAATATACACTCACTCACACGTATGCATAGACCCAAACACACGACGTACACACAGATGTATATATATATATATATATATACATATATATATATATATATATATATATATATATATATATATATATATATATATATATATATATATATATATATATATATATATATGTAAGAAATATCAACAATTTTTCAGTCTGTTATTTGCATTTCTTGTATCTCTCTCTCTCTCTCTCTCTCTCTCTCTATATATATATATATATATATATATATATATATAGAGAGAGAGAGAGAGAGAGAGAGAGAGAGAGAAAGATACAAGAAATGCAAATAACAGACTGAAAAATTGTTGATATTTCTTATATTTGCCTGAAAACCGAAGATAAAAATACGCTTGCTAAATTTAAAATATTTCCCCAATGCAATAAGTGAATTATGATCAGTTACAATCTTGAGTCTAATCTGAAGATAAAGTTTTCTTGCCTGTTTCCAAATTACATTCGTGGAGCAGGTTATTATTATTTTTTGGTTTTTGAAATGTTTGCGCAGTTAAAAGTAAGGCACGCAAACATATATGCACGTACACACGCGTATGCATATACTGACACACACACACACACACACACACACACACACACACACACACACACACACACAAACACACACGCACACAAGCAAACACTCACATACACACAGCTACGTACATGCACGCGCTTACACACTCATACGTACATATGTTTATATATTTAGAAACAGGAAGAGAGAATACATACACACACATATCTATAAACTTACATACATACATACATACACACATGAATACATACATACATACAACATACATACACACATACATACATACAGACGTCCTTTCATATATTGTTGTATATGTATCTGTATATATTTGTGTGTGCATGTGTGTGTAAATGTGTTTATATATATATATATACGAACATCTGCTTATTTATATATACATGTATATGTGATTATATACAAGTTTCTTCTTCTTCTTCTTCTTCTTCTTCTTCTTCTTCTTCTTCTTCTTCTTCTTCTTCTTCTTCTTCTTCTTCTTCTTATTATTATTATTATTATTATTATTATTATTATTATTATTATTATTATTATTATTTCGCTTTAGCACAGCGATACTAATAACCTGGTGTTAGAACTCAATATACATGTGCTTCAGAACGAAACGTTACTTGCGTACAGAACATTAAATAAATGACACGGGAATAAGAAATCGTGTCATGAACATCCGTCAGCTTACAGCTGTTTCTCTTATAAGATGCAATGCTCTCATATTTGAGTGCTTGTGTTTCACCCTATGGCTTCATCGGAGCTTTAAAATTTAAGTGCAGTTTTATTAAACAATGGAATTCCACCTAAGTTTGATTTTCAAGTTTTATTGTTTGCAATTTTTACAATTTTACTATATCAAAATAAACAAGTACATTCATGCGTTACGCAGTCATCAGATGTATGTAGTAACAGTCGTGTTCCACAATTGACAACTTTAAATACCCCTCGATGGACTCCAGCAGGCTGGAGTTTACGAACTGTGTTTTGACCAATTAGTATGTGGTTTAGATGTCACGGTTTGGTGAGCGCGCCAATTAAGTTCTAACTGCTTTTCGACCAATCAGTACGTGGCTTAGACGTCACGGTTTGGTGGGCACGTCAAGGATTGTTTACTTTGACTGCACCAAAATAAATAATTGTTTGGCTATGTTTTGGAATATTGTAAACAACATACCTATTTTTATTGAATTATATTATTACAATTCCCGAAAGTTTTACATTTCAATCGATTCAATCTTTATATGGTCAATACTACTACCAATCTTACCATCACTTTTATTATTGTTGTTTTGAGTGGTGGCGATGGTAGCAGTAGTAATAGCAGCAGTACTTATAATTTTTTATCACTATCATCATTATAATTATCACAATAACCGTCCTTTTAAAACGGGTTTGAATTTATCAATAAAATTCTTTTCTTTGACTTTTCGCTCAACTTCACTTGAGTTGTGTAGTTTGTAGAATGAGAATACGATAAACGTTTTCTTACCACATGTTGCCAGATGACTGCTTTAAGAGATCTGATGGACACAAGAGTCCCTAATTTGCTGGCGGGGAACACGTGAATGCTCTGATAATGCATCTCCGGTATGATCAATGGATATCTCTTCACAATTCGGGCAATTTGATGCAATAAATTAAATTTCTATTTTTGCAGTTCATATTCGCATTTGTAAATATTCTTCAGGTTTTTATGTTGACCGGTATGTATGAACTGACATGTATCACAATGACTATCATTGCATTTAGGTACAATGTCTGTGTTTGTCTCTCGCCACTGGGACAGGATTTCGTAAACAACTCCAATAGCTTCCAGTTGTTTCAGTTAATATATTCCAATCTTTAAAATCTGCTTTGATATTTTCCACGCTGATCATTTCCATGCATGAGAATGTTTTCCCAGGTAAACTTGCCCTTCATTTTAGATGCTTCGAGGAAACTACAAGGTAACGCACAACCACTTAGCTCTGAGTGTACTGCATCCTACAGCAGAAACAATTGTAAGGTAATGAAGTTGATTACGTACTTCCTCTTCCCTTGTCATCTATTTAATTTCATTTTACGATCTGTAGTCCAAAAACGCTCTGTTCTGAAGTATATATATTTATTGAGTTCTAATGCTAGGTTATTAGAATCGCTAGGCTTTAGCGAAATCTTAATATATATACATATATAAAACGGCAAACCGCTAGAATCATTAGTGTTCCGTGTGATACATTTAGCAACATTTTCATCGCCTTTACGTTCTGAGTTGAAATTTCGACGGGCGCCAATATTGCCTTTCATCCTCTGGGGTGGGGGTCTATAAAATAACACTGGGGTCAACGTAATCGACTTATCTTCTGCCCCGAGCTTTCTGGCCTTCTGGCAAAATTTGAAACACGCACACACACACACACACGCACACACACACACACACACAAACACACACACACATACACATACACACACACACAAACACACACACACACACACACACACACACACACGCATATATATATATATATATATATATATATATATATATATATATATATATATATATATATATATATATATATATATATATATATGGGAGAATGTACGAAAAAAAAAACAACAACAGACGAGGACAGGTGGTGTAAACAACAAAAGGATGTATTAGTTTGACGCTCAGGAATACAGAAAGTCTTTAACGTTTCGAGCTACACTCTTCAACAGAAATAATACGGGGAAAACAAGGAGAAAAACACGGAGAAAAAAATTGAATGGTGTTTGGTCAACGATCTATCATATATATATATATATATATATATATATATATATATATATATATATATATATATATATATATATATATATATATATGTGTGTACACATATATAAACTAGGTTTTGTGTAACCAGTCTTCAAAACGACATTTCTCTTTTAACTGATATCACCGATAATCAATCAATTAATGTTAGATTAAATGCTATGTAATGCATCTGCTTATGCAACACAAGTTATATTGTCGGATCCGTTATCAATTCTGATAGTCACTGTCCTTTGTAATTTATATTGTTGATTCTTAGCGGTGTTCCAACACTAGAAACTTGTGTGACAGGATGTCGTCAAGCAAATTCAACCAGCTATATTATTGTTACTTTATTTTATCGACACAGGATGGATGATATCAGAATTTCCTACTGAGATGTAAAAGGGAGAATGAATGATGGAACAAGAAAAGGAAAATTGAATCACATAGGGTGAAATACAGTTAGCACTCCCTTGAAGATGAAAGAGAAAAAATGTACGAAAAGTGAAATGAAACTTTGAAAGATGAAAGGAAAAAGTAATGCCGGAAGGATGGAAGACAAAGTTGTAGAAAGAATGAAGGGCCAAGTTGACCGACAGAAAGCTGAAAATAAAAGTCAGTCACATCAGCGTTCGAACCCAGACAGTAAAAGGACGACCGTAAGTACTTTGAAGAGGTGACGCTCAGCTACCGATTCTATGATGTATAGTTAGTAACCTTCACTTTTGATTTATTTCATTCATTGGGTTGTGGCCATGTTGGGGCATCGCCTTAAAGAGTTTTAGTCAAACAAAGCGAACCCAGAATTTATGTTAGTTTCTTTTTTAAGTCTGAAGTCCTCTGATGAAAACCCATTAATGCTCAAAAGACGATAAAGTCCGTTCATCATTTTTTAATCTACGGAGAAATGGTTAAATTTGCTCTGTTCATATGTCTGCTACATATTCTTTTATTCTTTTACTTGTTTGAGTCATTTGACTGCGGCTATGTTGGAGCACCGCCTTTAGTCGAACAAATAAATCCCAGAACTTATTCTTTGTAAGCCTAGTACTAATTCTATCGGTTTCTTTTGCCGTACCTCTAGGCTACAGGGACGTAAACGCACCAGCAACTGCTTTTTTTCTTCTCTTGTTTTTTTTTTCTGAAAGATTAGGAATATCACGTCTTTGGAGAAACTGCTATTCTTAGTTCATTACTCAGGTTTTCGTTAGTAAGTCTGGTACGAAGATGATATTTTGCCTAATTCAATTTGGGAAAAAAACTGCCCACATTGATAGGTTTCTCGAAAATTGAGATACGAATTTCAAGGCATTTTTATGTAATGCAGGAAATTTTTCAGGATTGATGAGTTTGTAGAAGTCCAACAAAGAGAGATTATTATATTTCGATTTTATTAAGTTATCCGACTGCAAATCAATTAATTCTAATTGTAAGGAATCCGGAACCTCCTCAGGACACATATCAAAAGGTGTTTCGAAGACACATAATTCGATTTTATCTTGTATTCCTTCAAATCTACCTTCAAATTTCCTCAAAAGACTTTGTTAATTCAGGATTCTGTTCGCTCAATTTCGGAAAATGTGTGAAACACTTTCTTTTCAGTTGTGTGACAAATATTCGAGGCAACGATTCAAAGCTTTTGATATGAGAAAACAAACTGGTTATCTGCTAATTGGAGCCTTGTAGTTTCAAGTTCATATTATTTAAATGACTATTCATATCTACTAAAAATGCTAAATCACTTTGAAACTTTTTATCTTCCAGTTCTATAATAAGAACACCTTTAATATCCATAAAAAAAATTTCATTCTTCCTTCAGTTCATAAAATCATTTAAGCATTTGGGCCTTACTTAACCACTTAACTTCACAATGGTGCAATAAATCCCTATATTCGGTTTCAAGATCTTTCAAAAGTTCTTTAAATCCCCTTTTATTCAACCTCTTGCATTTTTTTATCAAATTAACGGCTTTACTTTCATCACATTGCCCATCTTGAGAGATTTTGTGTATAGACTTTCAATATGAATAAAGCAATGACACAATTAAAGTTTCCGGATCTAAAAGATGCTCCTTAAATTCATTCTTAATCAGAGCTACGAACCCTTTTTCACGACCTACCATAGATGGAGCGCCAGCTGTAGCAAGACCACTCATTTCTTCATGTGGAAAATCCAAATCTTTCAAGGCTGAGTCGACCATTAGAAATAAATCTTCTCCTCTAACTGTCCCATGCATTGATTTCAGAGCAAGAAATTCTTCCCGAATGTTGAATTTTGCAGTTATTCCACGTATAAATATTACCATCTGAACAGTATTAGACAGATCAGTTATCTCATCAATAGCTAATGAATACAATACGAATTCTGCTGGATCAGATTTTAGAGAATTTTGAATGTCATCAGTAATATCTTTAACACGATCAGAAATAGTTCTTCTTGATAAGCTAATATTTCCAAACAAATTAAGTTTTTCTGGGCATATATTCTCAACAGCAGTAAGGATACATTCTTTCACGAATTCACCATCGCTATGTGGTTTGAGTTTTGAGCAATATTTTCGCATACTGCATAAATAGCTCGAGTAACTAATTCACTTTCAAGAATCGGCCTTTTAAAAATATGTTGCTTTTTGGTCAGATTTTTTTTCAAGGAGGCTATCTTGTCTAAGCGTTCAGTTTCTTTCAAATTTTCATAGGTCTTATTCTTACTCACAAAATGCCTCTCTATATTATATTTTTTATGAACGGCTACTTGTTCGTTGGAAATGAGACAAATGCAATTGTTATATATTTTAGTAATAAAGATAAAGCTTAGTTTATTTTTCATCAAACAAAGCACGTAGACCAGCACTTCTTTTTATAGGATTTTTATAGCCGCTTGCCATATCGATAAGGGTATTGAAAAATTGATTTAACAAAGTTAACAAAGTTATAAACTGGTTAAATTTATATTATTACTTTCGGAATTTTTGTTATTACCGCTGCATGGGAAAAACAAAAGCCAACTGTCTAGTAGTCGTAATGCATGCGTTCAGTGTAGTAAATATAATAAAAAATAAAAATCTGCAAAAAATAATAATATCCTGCAAGGTTTAACTTGATTTTTCTCTCTACCTTCTCCACACAGGTGTTGACAAATGAGTGAATAGGGAAGGGCGACAACTGATAATCCGATGACAGATGTAAGTAACTCCTGTTGACCTTCTTGACACCGACTGATAGCAAAAATGCGATACCCCTTTCGAAAAATGTTATTTTTCACTGCTTTTTCAGAAAAAGTAATATTTTTTTATAATCCTGTTCACAAAGCACCAAATTAGTAGTTTCTGTTTCGATGAAGCTTTACCAATTTGTTTTTGATTTTTTAATAGATTTTAAAATATATTTTGCTTCTCGATTGACAGGATGAGTGTCGATTTCGAAGATTTTTGACTTTCGTAAAAACGTGAAAAATGAAATAGGTAAGAAAATTTGAATACTTGGGGTTCTTAGATATGAATAATTTTTACACAGTATTTTCTACAACCTTTCAGCTTTCGTTTCATATAAAAATCATTTCGATACATGCAATATATTTTTAGTTTTCTCAGGTAAAGTGTAGCTGGTCTGAAGGGGTGGTACAAACCTAACAATATGTGTTTTAGACTGAAAATAAAATTTCCATACAAATGGCAATTAACGGACGATTTCTGATCGAGTCTGACCGTTTTAAGCCGTAGTGGAAACCCGATCTATGTCGCAAATAGGCATACGAGTGTTGTATAAATTTTATAATTGAAACTTTTACTTTATTTTGTACATCAGCCTGCGAGCGCAATAAAAGAGCTCGCCGGTGCAATTGCACCCACGGGTTGGGGATTCCCTACCCCTGGCCTATTTGATACTTACCAACCATACGCTGGAACCACAGGTCTACCCAACCCTACCAAGTGCATATCTTTTCAAGTACCTGATCCTTATTTTATTATATATATATATATATATATATATATATATATATATATATATATATATATATATATATATATATAGATAGATAGATAGATAGATAGATATAGACATATATCAGAAGTGTGACGAAAGACCTCTGGCCGAAATACGATTAATGTAATATAATGTTGAAGCAAATTAACACCAAATATATTATAGTGCGTGTATTTTCATTGGCTAAACTGGCCACATGACCATCCCCAAATATAACAATATATATATATATATATATATATATATATATATATATATATATATATATACGCATACATACATACATACATACATACATATTCATAATCGGGGAGTGTCATATACTGAGCGTAAAACAAACTATACGAATTCAACGATTGTTACGGTCTAAGATAAGAGTAATATATCCACAATAACTCATAAATATTATCTATTAGCGAATTAGTTTTTATAAATGGCTTTATAATTCTTTACATTAAGGATAAATTTGGAGAATTACAGCATAGATTTAAAGAAATGAACGGATCAAAGCATTACGTGATACGTGAAATACCGAAATGAAAGCGGAAACTATTTTTCCTTTCATTTTAAATGCACGTGTATTATGAAAGAGAGAAAATAATATTTAGGTGACTAATACGTAATTATTTAGAAACAGCATGAAAGAAATTAATTTTGAGGTGTAATGATGTATAAGAGCCCAACTTAATGTGGATGGGTGTGAATACATGGCATTGAAAAGGACGAGAAAAGATGAAATGTATCTTGCGATCTTGTTCGTGTTCCTCTGATCTTTATTGTGTTTGTGGCAGGGACAATCCATAAGAAACGCTATCTCAGGAAAAATACTGTAGCAAGTAGCCTGTCGACAGTGTGGTAAAAGTTTTATGCTCTGAAGTAAAAAGAACGAGACAAAAGAACAACAAAACAAAATGAAACGAAAACAAAAGCAAATCAAACTCCATTTCTGTATTTCCGACAACCCATCATGTTTTCCTCAAAATCCTGCCGTAATTCTCCGTATTTACCGTTTTAAAATAAATATTTAGTCGAATCACAGAACTCA
>NC_142951.1:11911706-11919206 GCF_046866305.1 Octopus bimaculoides
AAGGCTGAACAGTGAAGTTAAACAAACTGGAAAACTGCTTTCTAAATCGTATTTCAAGGCAGACAGATGGTCGCAATAAATACCAATGTCATTTTCACACAAGTCGATTTCCGCTAGTTCGGGCACATTATGAAACCGCTTGAGTTTTAAATTAACTTGAAAACGATTGTTTTTCAAAAAAAGCTCTCATCACCCGTTTACAGTCTATCAGCGTTATCAGTTTTCCCTGCAGCAGAAGAGAGACCTCGTTCAGCTTACGGAAAATTCAACCAAGATGTTCTTCTTTTTGAGCTTAAATTTCGGTGGCTAAATCTGAGTGTCCTGTTCGTAAGAATAGAACTATTGTATTAAATGAGCTTACAAATCTTTCCAAGCAGTTGCCTTTGGAGAGCCAGCGGACTGCAGTATGCAAAAGAAGTCTTGTATAGTGTTCGTCAGCATCGACTCAAAACTTTCGACAATGATGATCACATTTACTGTTCGATGTAATTTTGTTTATTGTTTTTATAACAGTGTTCAGTGGCTGATTTAGAATAAAATCATAGTTTTGGCCACGAGCTTATGCCTGTATAGCACACAGTGTGTAATTAGAATTTGGGGACACAAATTTTTTTCATGAGAGATGAATCCTTTGTGTCTCGCAACCATAGACACGTAACTCAACGGAAAGTGCAAGGAATACTGATGCAATATATGGGGATCGGACAATACGCGTAAGGTAGTCTCAACGGTGGTTCCAGAAATTCCGAGCCGGAAACTACAGCATAGAAGACAAGACTCGTCCTGGAATATCTGTAGAGCTCGACGAGGAAGTCCTGCAAACCCTGGTGGAACAACATCCCATCGTAACTGTTGAGGAACTAGTAGAGAAGCTAGTCAGCACATTGGGTCAATGGGTTCCTCACAAACTTTCCGGGTCTAATCACGTGCAGAGAATGATTGTGTGCTCTTCTTTGTTGTCACCTCTCACGAATGAACCTTTTTGGACCGAAAAGGGAATGGTGACGAAAAATAAGTTCTCTATAAAAATGTGAAGCGCCAAAGAAAATTGGTAGGGAAAGGAGAAACACCGGCGCCCCAGGCTAAAGAAGGTTTTCACCTACGTAAGGTGTTGTTATCTGTTTGATGGGATATGAAAATTTTAGTCCTCTTTCAACTTTTGAACCCAAACCAAACATCTTGAGAAGAAAAATGACCATCTTTGTTTTCGAGACGAAAGGTGTTCTTTCATCAGGATAATGTTCAGCCACATACAGTGAGGATGACATTCCAAAGGCTGGAGTAGTTTTAATGGGAAACAATGCCCACCCACCATATTCGCCGGATATTACCCCATCTGATTATGATTTATTCCGAGGTCTTCAAAATCATTTGAACGGAAAAAATATGAATTCTGTAGACGAGGTCAGAACAGTACTGGAGGAGTATTTTTCGTCGTGGAAAAGTGAATTTTGGAACAGAGGCCTTGCAAGTCTGCCAGATGGATGGAAGAGCATTGTAGAAAATGAAGGAGAGTATATTTTAGATTAGAAAATAATTTTGTTTATCGTAAATTTGAAAAATAAAAGAAGTATGAAAAAACCGCATTATTTATGAGATGACCCAATAGATATCTGAAATTACGAGGAGTCATATTATAGGAAGAATTAGTTTAAAAAAAACATAGAATCATAAAATTTCGATTTTAAAAAAAGAAAAGGAGAAATAAACAGAACATCTCACTCATATTAAGCGACTGTATACCTAGATTTACCCAGCCCTGTATACTGTAAGGACTTTCAGTCAGTGGTTTTAGTAACTCTGCTACTTCCACGTTCTCCAGCTATCTTCCGCTGCTTAATGCTACTGCTACCTCCCAATGCAGCATTCCAACTGCTACTTTACATTTCTGCCTCCATCTGCTACAATCAACTGCTACTCTCCACTGCTGTTTCCTACTGCTCTCTCTCTTCTATCTTATACTGCAACCTTCCACTTCAATATCACTCTGCCACCTTCTACTGCAATATCACACTGCTACTTCGCTACAGCTGCCTTACTTCCATACTCTATACAACCACCTTCCACTGCTACTTTATGTAGCTATCTTCCACCGATCTCTCTCGCTGCTACATTAATACAGACATCTCATTTCGCTTCTAATTACACTTTCCCCACTCCTCTTCTATTTTCCACTATCACCTTCCACCGTTGCAATCCACTGCTACATTCTAGCGTTACCTCCCACAGCCACCTTCTACTGCTACCACCTGTTAATTCCTTCTAATGTATCTTACACGCCTCTCTAATGTTACCTCCCAACGTTAAAACCCTGTGCTACCTTACTCACAATACTACCATACGATATTAACTTCAAATGCCAGTTTACACTATACTTTCCTCTGTTACTATATACTATACATTACGTGATGTAGCAAGGGTGAATGGTTAAGGGGTCGATTTCGCAATGCCAAGATCTCTGGTTCTTTCCCACTGAGTGGCATCTTCAGCTAATATATTTTACCATATCTTCGGACTGATCCAACCTTATTCATGTTTTTGTTTCTTTTTCTTCTTTAAGTCATTGGACTGCAGCCATACTGGGACACTGCCTTGAAGGGTTTTAGTTGAACAAATCTAACTCAGTGCTTACTTTTTAAAAGCTGATATATATTCTATCGGCATCGTTCGCCGAGCCGCTCGGTTACGGAAACTTAAACAAACCATCACCGATTGTTAAGCGGTGGAGGTGGAGAATTAATAAAGACAAAATGACACAAAAAGACACACACATACAAATATATATTTGTGTATGAGTATAAATAAATGTATATGAATATACATGCACACACACACACACACACACACATATATATATATATATATATACGACGGGCTTCCACACAGTTTTCTTCAACTAAATTTACTCACGAGGCATTGTTTGATCTGGAGCTAGCATCGCACAAAGGAACTGAACCCGAAAAAAAAAAAACATTCAAAGCATGGTGCTCCAACATGGCCGCAGTCTAATGACTAAAACAAATAAAAGATAAAAGGTGTGTATATATGTATATATATATATGCACATGTGCATTTAAGTACATACACACATGTGTGCGTGTATATATTCTTGCATATAATGGACGTATGCGTAGGTATGACAGATGGCTAAACAAGGGGATAGTAGGTGAGGTTCGCTGACGGAAAATCGTTACGGATTGGTTGCTGGTTAATAAGCTTCGCTGATTGGCTGATTAATATATCAACTGTAGTAGTCTCCTTAGTACAAACACATGAATGAAAAAACCAAGTTATTTTGTTGTTGCTGTTGATGTTGAGGTCCTGGTCAAACTGAATGAAACAAGTCTATTATTAAGAATCATTCCAGTTGTGACCATCTCGACTTGTAGGCTCTAGATCTACGTTATATAATATCAATATACTATATATATATACATAATAAATAAGTAACAGAAAGGTACAGGTGTCACTCCATTACGACCATTTCCAACGAATCCTGTAATTGATTAATGAAAACATTATATGTTTGTAAAGAAAAAAATTTCGTCACATGAATTCATGAACTTCAAAATAAAGGACATTCAGAATGATTTAAAATAGTTTAAAATCCACGGAGCAAAAACATTTGCATTAAGTGTGCAACTATTTCAGTTGGCAGAATCATTCGGCCGATACTTACGTATTAAGTTTGATATTTAGTTAATATTGTTGTGTGCGTATATTATTCCGACCTAACGAGATGCTTCAATTTAAGTGCCTAATTCAACTGAATCTTAATTATATACATACACACAGATACATACATACATACATGCATATATATATATATATATATATATATATATATATATAAAATACACATGTATATATACACACACACACACACACACACACACATATATATATATATATATATATATATATATATATATATATATATATATATATATATATATATATATATACATATATGTATAATACACATGTATACACACACATACACACATATAATATATATATTATATTATATTCGTTAAGAGGAATAGCAATGTGCATCATACTTAAAGCAGATACACCGTTGAAGTCCTGATAAGCTGCAATGTTTGTCTCGAGATAGTGTCTGTTATAGACATTTAGTGTTTAAAAAAACACACACACACAGAGATATATTAGGAGGCGAAAGTCATCCAGCAGATGATGAATACGAAGCCCAAAGAGGTTGACATTTGTATTTATTAATGCTTCTATCGCTACCGGACGAATGTTTGTCTCAATCTCTTTCTCTCCCCTCTCTCTCTTTCTCCCTCTCTCTCTCTTCCCCCCCTCTCTCTCTCCTTCTCTGATATCGATTGTATTTCTAACTTAGCAAGTTCATAGGAGGTGTTATCTCAGGACAAACACTGCAGGAAATTGCCTATCAACAATGTATATTCATTATACATTGAGTATAATACATAAATAGCTATTTTAATTAAATACAGCCTGAATTGCAATATACTGAATACATACATACGTACATACATAGATACATGTATGCATGTATGTATGCATATGTGTGTGTTTGTGCGTGTTTTTATGTGTGTCTCTGTGTGGGCGTGCGCGCATAATTACTATGTGTGTGCACGCATATATGTACGTGTGAGTGTGCGTGCGTGCGTGTGTGTGTATGTGTGTATGCATGTACGTATATATACAAGGGTGTGTGTAGACATGTAGATACGTAGAGATATAAGGCATCCAACGCCTCATAAGCCATAAATACTCCCCACTCTACCCGCCTGCACCCTCACCTTTCCACCCCACATCACTGCTACCACCAAAACTTCCACCGCCTCTTCTATTTTCCGTTCCATCGACTTAATGTCTTCCGCCCCACACCTTCTAAGACACACCCACACACTCTCTTTTTCTATCTCTCTCTCCTTCTCTCTCTCTCTCTCTTTCTCTTTCTCTCTCTCTCTCTCTCTCTCTCTTTCTCTCTCTCACACACACAAACATGTACACGCATAATTTTACCTATAGCGGCATTCACCACAGCCACCACCACCACGACCAACACTACTACTACTACTACTACTACTACTACTACTACTACTACTACTACTACTACTGCAGCTGCTGCTGCTGCTGCTACTACTACTACTACTACTACTACTACTACTGTAGGTGTCCCACGTTTATTCATTTGATCAGGCATGCATATCGACAAGTAGTAGGAAGAGCAAAGACTATAAGAGCCTTCTAGTATTCTCTGCTACTACTTTCTCACATCAGTTGTTTGACTCTCTCACACATTCTCACCGCTTCTCTCTTGCACACACACTCTCTCTCCCTTTCTTTTTCTCTTGCACAAACACTGTTTTTCTCTTTCACACGTATTTAGTCTCTCCCTCTCTCTCTCTCTCTCCCTCTCTTTCTCTCTCCCTCTCTCTCTCTCTCTGAAATCTGTCTCCCGTAATTACTACGTACTGTAAATGAAACAAAAATCGGTGAAGAGAAATAAAACGGAGAGACCAATGGATGGCATGTAGTTGAATAACAAAGACACACACAGGTATATCGAATACCATACAACATATTTCTTGATTTATCAAAATTATCTCCGCCTTTAGGGGAAGTACCATAATTACCAAATGGCGAGAGGTGTATCTCTTTTTCACACCGATAGCTCGACCCGGTAGAAATAACAGCCGAACATTATTAGCAAGAGGAAAGAGGGGAAAAACGAAGATACAATACAACGATGGTGATGGAGGGAACAATAATGAAATAATAAAGAACAACTTCTATTATTGAGTCATAACATTAACCTCTCTCACTCTCTCGCTTTCTCTCTGTCTCTCTTCTGTTTGTTAACTTATTTCTTTCAAATCAATTTATATCTATTTCTATACTATATCAATATCTATCTATCTATCTATCCATCTATCTATCTATCTATCTATCTATCTATTTATCTATCACCTACCTACCTACCTGTCTGTCTGTCTGTCTGTCTGTCTGTCTGTCTGTCTGTTTATGTGGTAAGAAGTTTGCTTCTCAACCGCGTAGTTCCGTGTTCAGTTCCACTGCGTGGCAACTTGAGCAGGTGTCTTCTACTGTGGTCTCGTGCCGACCAAAGCCTTGTGAGTGGATTTGGTAGATGAGAACTGGAAGAAGCCCGTCGGGTATATACATATATATATATATATATATACATATATATATATATATATATATATATATATATGTATATATGTATATATATATGTATATATGTATATATAGGTGAGAAAGTTGGTATGTGAAAGCACGTGGTTGGATGTATAAAAGATAATAAGAGTGAAAAAACTACAGAAGGCTTGTGTTACATGGTTAAAGTATATATTTAAATTATGTCAGAAAAATGTAAGAAAAATGTTAGAAAAATGTTATAAAATCTTTTTGGTATATAAACATTGTATTTTGAGAAATAACCGGTTTCGTGTTGTCTTTTCAAATTTCTCTACTTCATTGTGTCGTGTTCGTTCCATCTGAGAAAGAAGAGTTCTAGATAGGGGGAGGTAATTAGGGATTTCTTCCGGTATAGGGGAGATAATCGAAATCTAGGAGGTGGTAGAATTTGATTAATTTACCATGGTTTTGTTCTATATTTTTCCCCCTTTTTTTTTCCCAGTGGGGTGATGAATTTCCTTATTTAAATGTGTTAGCAATGGTTAAGTTTGGGTTTGTATTTTTGAATGAAAAATGTTTCCTTATTTAATCTAATCTGTGTTGGTGTTTTAATGGCACATTGATAAAAAGGAAAGATTATAAATTGTGGTAGCATTTGTTTTGCGCATTTTAAAATATATGTATATATATATACATATATACAAAGACAGAGAGAGAGAGGGAGAGAGAGTGAGAAAGAGAGAGATAGAGAGAGAGAGAGAGAGAGAGAGAGAGAGAGAGAGAGAGAGAGAGAGAGAGAGGGTGCAGTGAATAAAATGTTGTCTAAATTACGCAAAAATGAAAAGAACACTGACATCTCATTTTAACAGATATATTTACCAAAATTGCATAAAAAGGAAATAGCAAATGAAATAGCTCAGATTAGCAAAGATAGTCAAACCTACACGCATAATCTTGAAATACTAAAGAGTAAATTTATTCAATAAAACCACCATTGGCTTCAACCACGGCCTCCAGACCACTTCGGAATATTCTGCAACTCTTCTGGACGGTCTCCTTGTCTAAGTTGACGAATGCTGTCATAATCCTTGCCTTCAGTTCATCTTTGGTGTTGCAAGGAGTTTTGTTGGTCTCTCGCTCAACTGCATCCCACACTTAATAATCAAAAGGGGTTGCAGTCTGGGGAGTTAGGTAACCAGATGTTAGGGGTGATGTGGTCGCGGAAATCGACTGACATGGAATTCACTTCACTCATGCTGCTGCACAATGAACAGGGCTTACCTCTCTTGCGGCTGTTCTTTAAGGTACAGCGTGCAAATACTTCAATGTTCGTTTTTTGGAGTGAGA
>NC_142951.1:11926706-11946706 GCF_046866305.1 Octopus bimaculoides
AGTATGTTCATATCTACATATATATATATATATATATATATATATATATATATATGTATGTGTGTATGTATTATATATATATATATATATATATGTGTGTTTGTGAGTGAGTGTGAGTGTGTATGCATGAATACACACACGCACACACATAGATCAAGAGAAAGAGAGAGATAGAATGTGGGAGAAAGAGACAGCTTGATGAAACTGTTTGTATTCGGTTCTGTTATATTGTATATAGTATCAGTTAACACAATGTACAATATAATGCATTACAGTAAAATACAATACATTACAACATAATACAATGCATTATAATAATACAATATAATATAAGATAATAATATAATAATATAATACGATGCATTATAATAATATAATATAATTTAATAATAATATAACAAAGTGATACAAAACGTCATGATGTAATAGAATGGCGCTCTCTTATCTTCAGTTTAGTGGCGTGATACACACTTTGACATTTGTCCACATTGAACTTAAGAGTTGACTGCGTGAAAAAAAAAGAAAAAACGAAACAAAACGAAGCTTAGTAATATACAGAAAATGTACAATATACTAAACACACACTTATGCACTCACATACACACATAACCTCATATAGATACACACACACACACGTACAGATGCACACCTACATCGATATATTTAAGTAAATATATATATATATATATATATATATATATATATATATTTATATATATATATATATATATATATATATATATATATATATATATATACAAATTTAGTAAATGGAGTAAAACGCGTATGTTAAATGAATTCTTTCATTTCCAACACACACACACACACACTCACACATATATATATACAGATATATGCATGTATATATGTGCATATATATATGTATATATATATATATATATATATATATATATATATATATATATATATATATATATATACATATATATGCATATATGTATATATGCATGTATATACATGTATATATACATTTATAGTATGTATGTGTATATCATTTCATATATATATATATATGTATATATATGCATACACACACACACATATATAAATGAATATATGTGTATATATGTATTATATTTGTATGTATTTATATATGTGTACATTCATGTACACACACAGATATATGTATATATAAATATATATATATATATATATATATATATATATATATATATATATATATATATATATATATATATATATATATATATATAATATATAATATTATACACACACACGAACGTATGTACGTGTGTATGCGCATACAAACAGACACTCACATACACATTATTCACGGGGAATAAATGAAAAGCGAAATTCTTTAAACTCCAATCGGTGTCAGAAGCCTGTCTAATTGCTGAATGACCGTGTAATGCTTATTGTCAATGTTAAAGACGAAACTTTCGATCTTAACTGAAGCTTATTGAATGTAAAGAATGAGTTGTCAGTCAAAGACTGTGTCTACCATTCCAATAAGCAATGCCTATTCAATACAGCAACAACAACTACACTCTGTATGTAGTCACTCAGAGCCTCATAGATAGAAATAGTAGCCAAATCACCTTAAAACGAAAAAAAATCATACTCAGGTGCATGCATGGCTGTGTGGTAAGAAGTTTACTTCCCAACCATGTTGTTTCGGATTTAGTCTCACTTTGGGTCAGTATGATACTGGGCCGACTAAGTTTAATGGGTAAATTTGTTGGACGGTATCTGAAAGAAATCCGCCTTTGTATATATGTATATATATATATATATATATATATATATATATATATATATATATATATATATATATATATATATATATGAATGAATGTGAGACTGTGTGTGTGTCTCTGTGTGTGTGTGTGTGTGCGTGTATAAAATAAGGGTAGCTTATTAGCAGTTTAACCTAAAAGCAAATTTATAGACGTCACTAAAGTAACAGACGGTACAAATTGGTACCAGCATTGCTAAAAATAAGAGTCAAAACAATTCATTAGCCACAAGAACACTATCTTAATAAGCTGACAAGCTTTGTCTCTCTTGTACCACTTTGTACCCGCTGTCATTATATATATATATATATATATATATATATATATATATATGGGTAAATATTATTATAAGATCTGGTAATTAGTCATATATTAATATATTAATTAATATCGATTAATTATCAGGGGGCCAGCACATTTAAAGAATCAAAGAGATTCAGAAATATTATCTGCAATCTCAGGGGATTAAGGTACATTTTAAAAATAACGTCGACCACTAACGTGGACAATTAATGCGCTAGAAATAGATCACATTTTGTGTCTATTAAGACCTAAAAAGTTCTCAACATGAAATATAGCAGCATACCTAAAACGTGAGCGGGCAAGACATTTAAAATCACCTAAAAAAAAATCATTATTAAACAGGAACCAGGTTTCGGATTTAACAAATTCTTACCATTTGTCTATTCCTCATCAGCCTGATTTGTAATGTAGCAGCAATTTTCAGAATCGTATATATATATATATATATATATATATATATATATATATATATATATATATATATATACGAGAGGGTACTCAAACGAAACCGGAATTTTGCAATATTATTTTATTCACTTAGTTTTACATGTTTATACTTTCATCGCCTTCGGAGTATTCTCCATTGGAAGCAATGCATCGGTCCAGGCACATTTTCCACTGTTAGAAGCAGTCCCAGAACTCTTGCAAAGTGATGCCTTTTAACGCCACTGTCGGTTTTTTTCTCCACCTCTTCCACATCTGTAAATTCTGTAACACCAGCTTTCTTCACCAGTGATGGCCTTCAAAAACAGTTCCTGATCGACTTCCAACTGTTCTCTCAGTTCATGACACGCATTCAGTAGTGACTCTTTTGGACTTCCGTAAGCAAGCGGGGTACAAGTTTTGCTGCAACTCTTTTCATTTGCAATTTCTCACTGAAAATTTGTTTTCAGGAGCTCCAAGACACACTAGTCATATTAGCAAGTTTGTCAATTGTTCGCTGACGATCCTCCAAGATCACTCCATGAATTTTCATGATGTTTTCATTCGTTCCGAAGGTCGACGGCTGCCCTGAACGAAGATAATCTTCTGCTCGTAAATGCTTGTTTTGCTCATGGCAGCGTTCTTGTAAGCTGTTTGAAACTTGACAACTATTTCGGCCGTCGTTTTTCCCTGCAGGAAAGAGAATTTCGCGGAAGCACACTGTTCCATTGTTTCAGCCATCGCAAAAATCGACTAACATGGAAGAAGCACTGCAAAAGAAAGGCACACCATCAAATGACGATGCCGTGGCCTAGTGGTTAGGGTGTTGCACTCACGATCACGAGATCGTAGTTTCAATTCCTAGACCGGGTGGTACATTATGTTCTTGAGCACAACACTTCATCTAACGTTGCTCTGTGCTCACTTCGACATCTGAGGCGAGGTACACCGTGCACCTGTTCAGGAAACGTTGTTTTCATGTAGACGGTGAGCTAGTGTGCAGCAGATGCATTTGATCGCTATAAACAAATCATTTGTGCAAGTCGTTCGGCAAAAAACTGAAGACTTATACATCGTCCTCGACAGGGAAGTCTATGACACACACACAGACACAGACACACACACACACACACACACACACACACACACACACACACACACACACACACACACACACACACACAATCATACATACATACATATATATGCACACACACACGCACATGCATATATATATGCACACGTTTGAATGTGGTGTGTGCCAGAGGGTTTGCAAATCCAATGGGGGTCTTAAAAGACATGTTAGGATCCACAATGAGCAGAACTTACTTGCAGGTATTGGTAGTGCAAATCAGAGGTGCAATCTGTGTGGGTGTTTTTTCAAAACACTGTCTGGTTTAAAAAGCCACATCAGACGCCATGAAAGGGCTAAGGTGTAGGTGCAGGAGGTGGTAAAACTCTGTTTAAGGAGTAGACAACCACCACCATATATATATATATATATATATATATATATATATATATATATATATATATATATAACATACATTTAGGGGTAAAATCGGAGCTGTGTTTTCTTGAAGCACATCTACCAATTCCAGTATTCCAATCGTGAAGTATGCATAATGGCTGAAAATAACGGGAAAATATGTTCTGTAGTGTAATAATATCAAAAGAGGAGACTGGAAAAAGTTTTGCTATAATTAATGCACCATTACATGTTGTAAGTGTTTGATATGAGACACAAAATACTATATTTAGCAGAAAATATGTATGTATCTCCTATTAGAAATTCTTCGGAGACAGAATCAAGTAATGTTATTTGATTATTCTGTTTGAAGTATTTTAATGGGGGATATCTTACACGTTTTCTAGTACATGTACAGTGTGTAATTCCTGTTAGTATATAAAACACGTGTAAAGATGAATAAATAATAACCAAAAATTTTCCTCCACTCTTGTTTGTCTATATATATATATATATATATATATATATATGCAAGACTTACATCGACCTCAGTGCTCAACTAGTTCTCATTGTATTGACACCAAAACGGAGAAAAACAAAGTCGACCTCGGCAGAATTCAGGACGTCACGACGGACGAATTGCCGCTAGGTATTTTGCCTGTCTTGCTAACGGTTCTCCCAGTTCGCCATCTTGAAGTCATAAGACATATTCCAGCCTTTTTCTTCCATCGATCTAATGATTTTACCAAGACGTCTATCAACCTGCGGCCTTAAACATTAAGTAGATGTAGTAGCAGTAGTAGTAGTACTTGTAGTAGTAGTAGTAGTACTTGTAGTAGTAGTAGTAGTAGTAGTATGGGGACATGCGCTGTGCCAGCGCTGTCATTGCATCTGACACTTGTTGGTCTTTCCCTACTCCTGGCAGATGATGCCTTTACATCACTCAGAGGAAAACCATCCAACTCATGGGTCTGTTTCGGGTAGTTGTTGCTGTTGAAGGTTTTACGGGGTTGGAGTGCAAAATCTACCTCAAGCTCTTTGACATTCCTCAGCAGAGCAACGTGAAGCGACTTGTTTTGCTTAAATAACACCACACGCCGCCCGGTTCGGGAATCGAACCGACGATCTGGTAATTGTGAGTGCAACATCCCTATCCGCTAGCTCACTCGCCTTCCACACTATCTTGAATATGAAAAGAAAATATAAAGGTGCATTTTACTGCGTCTCTCTTACTTGTTGGTTGTTTTAGAAATGAATTGAACGTACAACGGTAGAGAGTCTCATCACAAATTTCGTCACAAATAGTTTAAGAAGGTAGGATAATAGTACACCATTGTGCCGCAGACTTTTAAACATTCGATTCCAATTATAATAAATTCCATATTAATGCTTGAGTATCTTGAGGAACGAGTGAGACGTTGACAATTATATTACACGTAATATAATTACATTCCACGTATACCACAAAGTAGGCAAAAGTTATTTGTTTCTAAATGTTCTCCTTAACAACATACTTCAATGATCATGAAATTTGGATATTAATGACCTACAGGGACCGTATTTCGTTATGCAAACATAATATGCTACAAAGTATATTAAAAGCTTTTATAAGGCATTACTGTGTTCTGTGTTAACCGTGCAGGTTATCTCTGCAGATTTTCAATAGAAATCATAGCCAGCACTGATTTACGTATCAGCTTCTAGGAGTGTCTTTAATATTTAAAACTGGTATAACCAATAATGTTACACCACGTATTTAGTGGCTGTTTAAGCAATGAGTTCGTGGATGGTTAATGGGTTAGGTGGATGTTGATGAAAGAACAAAACTCCTGAATATGACATGTACACCCATTACCGATTTTTCATCTTCGATCTCATTGTTGTTTACTTTAGATTTACTCGTATACGGAACAAAATCGTAACAAAATCAGTGCTGGCTATTATTTCTATAGAAAATCTGTAGAGATAATCTTAAGAAGAAATTTGCATAATGACCGAAAAAGTACGTTCGCGAATAGAAGCGGCAGATATGAGGTTTCTCCAAAGGATCTGAGAAGTAACGTTACTCGACAGGGTGCGTAACTTGGAGTTCAGGGGGTTCTCTCCTGGTTGAGCTGCTACATCTCTGCATAAGGAGACTCTAGCTCCAGCAGTATGGATATGTGATAGGAATGCTGTAAGAAAGAAGCTCAAGACAGATTCTTCAAACCGAGCCAAGAACGAGATGATTCGATGATATCTTTAGTCTAAGGTGGTCACACTTGCATTGCTGCAGGAAAGTGAAAGGACTGTTGCTTCTGACAGGACCTACAGAGGAGGTGCCAGATGATTCTATCTCCACGACTCTCCCATAAATAGTGAGCGGCGAAACTAGGTGGATGGAAAATGTTTCTTTTTTAACTATCCTTGCGCAGTGCGGCAGTAATGTCTACCTTACCATACATAATCTTTTCTACTACAGGCACAAGGCCTAAAATTTTGGAGGAGGGGACTAGCCGATTACATCAACCCCAGGTACTTAATTTATCGACCCTGAAAGGATGAAAGGCAAAGTCGACCTCGGCGGAATTTGAACTCACAACGTAAAGATGAACGAAATGTCGCTAAGCATTTTACACGGCGTGCTAATGATACTGCCAGCTCACCGTGTTTAACTTTCCATATATAATGCACACTAGTATCTCATTTGTCCTCTCTGCATCACAAAAAAAAAAAAAATAATAATAAATTACAACCCCGCCCACCAAAATTGAATGGAAGATTATCGCAGCTGAGCTTGATTGAAGGACAATTTGTCTGAGATCAAAGTGACCGCATAGAGAGAATCATTATTGCTCTGTATGACTGTCAAGCATTGAATAGCGAACATGTTGTTGTTCTTGCTACTGACGTTTAGCTTCAAATAAGTTCTGATCGACCTCCGTATATCAGATATATATGATCGAAATCAATTTATTCATGACCATCATATAGAAGAAACCTAGGGTAATTTTACCCACCGAAGTTTTGTACTAAGACGATATGTATTATGCGAGGGGAAATCTGAGCAACTGCTTCTATTTCTAGCAGGTCGAGTAACCGTATAGAAGATCCCACATTGACTCATTGGACATTGTTGTTTATCACTAGTTGTTTTGATAGTCTAAATCTTCTTCAAACAGACGTTAATTTTCTGTACAAAATAATTGTAGAACCAATGGTCTTTACGTGACCTCCTCCTATTATATGGTGTCTATTGATATGTTTATTACTTAACTAGAATGTAACAAAAACATTACGAATCAATAAAGAAAACATACGTAGCTTCACAAAAGAAAAAAGTCCATATATCTATGTGAGAAATAAATAGCGAGGGAAAGAGAAAAGGAGAGAAAGTGAGACAGAAAACGAACGTTGCGATACGAAATTTTGATAGGTAAACAGATCAAAGCGAAAGACTGATCATTCGGTGATAATAACAACCATAAGCTGAATGAATGCATAAAAAAAATATATATAAGAAATACAAAAATAATAATAAAAAAGGGATAATAGTATAAATATATGAATAAATAAATAAACGAAAAATATATAAAGCGAGTAAAACATTGACAAACATACACACGTATACATAGACATACGTACACAAATACACGCACACATATACACATGTGCATACACAAATCGCACTCGGAACCAAGAAAAAATATGGAAAGCAAAAAGAAAAAAAAAACAGGAGTATGAAAAAGATACACGCTGAAACACACACACACACACACACACACACACAGAATATAAATAAATCCCCCAAAATAGCAGGAAATGACACAGATGAGACAAAATTCCTCTTCTAAAACCTCAAAAAAAAAAAAGATTCGAACAGCAATAAGATTAAATGTGTGTGTGTGTCTGTGGCTGTGTGCATGTGAGTGTATATATATATATATATATATATATATATATATATATATATATATATATATATATATATATATATATATATGTATATATATATATATAAATATATATTTATATATATTTATATAGATATATTTATATATATATATATATATATATATATATATATATATATATATATATATATATATATGTGTGTGTGTGTGTGTGTGTGTATTTATATAAATTTATATATATATATATATATATATATATATATATATATATATATTTAGATATATATATAAATATATATATATATATTTATATATATATATATATATAAATATATATATATATATATATATATATATATATATATATATATATATATATACATTCGCACATATATACATATACACACAAACACCCACACATATATATACACACATATATATACATAGATAGATATAGATATACACATACATATGTATGTATACATACGTACACATATATACATATACATATATATTTGTATGTATGTATATAGACGTATATATGTGTGTGTGTGTGTATGCATAAATAACCTATGCAATATAAGATCTTCATGGACAGTTGTGAATACTGTGGTCAAATGAATAAGTTAAAGAAACATGGTGGTTACACTAAAGTATAGGTTGATCTAAGTAAATAGAAAAAGATCCACCTTCAACAAAAATAATAAAACAAACAAACGAACTAAAAACTAACGGTGTCATCAGAGTAAAACTGATATTATTTATATTAGGCAACAACGAATATTGGAATCGCGTGACTAGTTTCTTGAATGGCAGGTGGGTGGAGGGTGGAACATTGATTAGAAATCTGATAGTTTACTTTTTTTTTTGTTTTGCCCCTCGAAAAAGGAACGAAAAACTAAAACCACATAAAAGAATTAAAAACAAACAGTCCAAAACAAGAAACCGTCTATCGTATAGTAGGCTGATAGATAAATAGGTAGATAGATAGATAGATAGATAGATAGATAAATAGATAGATAGATACCTACATACATACGTACATATATACATACATACATACATACATACACGCGAACGTAAATTAATACACACATACGCGAATGTCGCTGTTGGTTAGTTGTTTATTTGAAATTCATAGGGGAATACATAAGCAAAATCACACACACACGCGTGCACACACACACTTGCACACGCA
Source organism: Octopus bimaculoides (assembly GCF_046866305.1). Classification (NCBI taxonomy): domain Eukaryota; kingdom Metazoa; phylum Mollusca; class Cephalopoda; order Octopoda; family Octopodidae; genus Octopus; species Octopus bimaculoides. Next base: position 11,935,773 of record NC_142951.1, read on the forward strand.
CACACACACACACACACTCTTATATGTGTATATGTATGTATGTATGTATGTACGTATAGGAGTGTGTGTATATGTATGCATGTGTGCGCGTATTTTGTATATTTGTAACTATTGGCATAAATAGCTGAAGCTGCACTGGTACTAAATATGTATAATCATCTCGGTGTTTTTTCTTTAGAACGCGTAGTTTTTTGTTTAACCTAATATTTACATGTTGCTATTCATAGATTTATTTGCTTTGAGAATCAGTTCTAAAAAGAATGTATATATAGGCATACACACACACAAAACACACATACACACACATTCATACATACAGGGTTGGCCAAAGTCACGCACCGAAACATTAGCCATTTAATTTTTGTTACATTATTATTATTATTATTATTATTATTATTATTATTCATTTTGTTCATTATGTACAAGCAGAAAAACTGAAGCACGCATTTGACAAATTCTGGAGCGTGACTTTCGTCCCACTGGATATATATATATATATATATATATATATATATATATATATATATATATATATATATATATATATATATATATATATAGTTTTAGGGAAAATAACCAATTTTCAAGAACTCATCGATGAAAATCCACTATCACATATAGAAAAATTAATAATTAAAAGCACAATAAATGAGTATAATATAAAGTAAAGTAAATATCATAAGATAAATATAATAAAAAGATTACACGTGTTTCATAACTAATTTTCAAATAGAAAAGAAATTTAAATCGATTAAAATCAATTGAAATTATCGAAAATAAATTCTATTCAAAAATATAGCTACTCGTCAGATCGTAAGTAGAACAATAATTAGATATATATATCTCTCAACCAACAATATGTACGAAATGAATTAATATGAAATACTTATTATATAAAGATAGAAAAATTATTTAAAAAATATCATAATATCAAAATAATAACCATTCAATAATCATCCCTTCATCCATTATAATAACATGTATATTATATACAAAAAACAGCTTACATAAATTATCATTATTTAAATTATCATTGTTTTAAATACAAGTTGAACGAAGTTTAAGTTTAAAATAATAATGAAGATAAAATTAGTACATATTTAACCGGTGTAATAGTTAAAGCTATACTATATAAAGCTAAAGACGTTTATTTAATTATAATTAAAGATCAATTGAATAATAGAAAAATACAAGATTATTTATTTCTACAAACGTAATAATAAAAATATGAATGAAAAAATTATGAATGGAAAAATTATGAATGAAAAATTAGGAAAGAAAAATTATTAAGAATAAAAAATTAAACTTTATATATATATATACAAAGTTTTGATTTTAAAAAACTTTAACGCTATTATAAACTATAAAGATTAATAATTAATCAAATATTATTAATCAAAAATAATCGAAAATATATCAACACTATTCAAATCGAAGTTCTAATATTATGTTGAAATGAAACTATAACTTCTAAATAATTTAGTGTTAAATAAGTTATCTATTAAAAATAATCTATAAAGAACCAAATGAATAATATAAAAAACAAGAATACATATTATTTTCAAATAGTAGAAAATCTTTAGCAGTACTTATCCAAATTTTTCCGTAATTCAAATTTAATTTTAATTTTTTATAAATTGATTTTAATTGAGTTTTTTACCTGTAATTTTGGATTTTGTCCCTAATATTATTATATATATATATATATATATATATATATATATATATATATAGATAGATAGATAGATTGATAGATAGATTGATAGATAGATAGACAGACAAGAGTCTCTGTGCGTGTATATTGATATATAATGTGGTATGATTTTCAACAAGCAGTATACCACTCGGTCATTAGGGAGAAAAAAAATTATTATGATAAAAACCAGAATAAGCCTTGTGAAATATATCCACACTGGGTTTCCTGGCCGAAGTATAAATTCATTTCGCCATTTATCAATCTAGTAGAATCAACAAGAGGGTTTAGTAACTGTGTGCGATGCAATCAACGCTTCAACGAGCAAGTACAGCTTGAAAAAGAAAGAAATTACGTAGATTTTAATATAAGTAAGACACTGGTTATCATAGTCCCGCAACGCAACTGACAAGGGAAAGGGATTGAAATGATAATCCAGGCCTCTCCAGAAGTACTAGAGAACATAGTTGACACCATTTGGATAGGCCTAGACAAAAAAAAAAAAAAAAAAAAAATGAAAGTGTTAGCGGAGGGCATGAAACCGTGATGTCTCAAGTGTGGTCAGAAAGGCCACATTAGTACAGATTGCCCTCCACTACCAACAGTAACACCAGTAGTTGGCTCCGGCGAAAAAGCAGCCGCACCTCCACTGATTAAAAGAAAAGAAAAGGTAGAGAAACAAGAGACAGAGTACAACGATTGTTCGACGGTGACAGGAGGAAAGAGAAGAAAGAGGAAAAGTTCACCACTCAAGGATTCTAGTCACCACCTTTGCCCCGCTCCAGTCCCTCCCATTCCTGTTTTACCTAGTCCTACCAATGCAGACACCAATCCACTTCCCGCCCCACCCGTCACTAATCCCAACCCTGCCCCAACAGAAACACGTGCAAACACATGTTATCAACCCCCCAACACCCACTCCTAAAGAAAAGAGACTAACTTTGACGTATGATTCCTGAAATAGTAAATTGGTTAGATAAATTAAAAAATTAAAGTCTACCATAAAAGTAAATTTAGAGGACTCTACCCCATATGTGAAATATGTACTGGTGGATGAAAGTGATTTCAAAAGACTAAAACAAAAATTCGGGCCGGACATTGCCGATCTATACAGAGAGGTGTGCTTAGATACATTGCCTCCTGAAGTGAAGTACAACGATATCTTGGAGTACGTGGTTTGATTGATTTTTGAAAAGTGTCTGACTTTGGAACTTTGTGGGCAATGAAAGGTTCAATGCGACTGCTCGGGAGTGGGGCTAGAGTGGCCGTCATTCCATCTTTTCATTTGTTCATATTTTCAAATTCCATTCGATTTTATTGTTTTTCCCTCTTCTATGTTTTCTATGTCCTGTACTGTCCCATCTGTGTTTTGACCCGAGTGGTTAATTAAAAATAAAAGTTCGCGCAGGAAGCCAATGTGAACAGGTGGTTCGAAGTTCGGGCTGGAAGACAATGTGCGACGGGCGGCGTGATGAATGTCGGCGTGAACAGTTTTATGTTGTAGTTTGTGCCATGTGATCGATGTGAGCGATGGTGTCGGAAAATTTCGTATGGAACAGCTGATACAGAAATTTTGGTGTAGACTGTGAAGTTGGTTTCGGCGGTTAATGTGAACAGTAGATGGTTTTGAACTGACTGCGAAAATAGGGTGAACTTGGCAACCTAAAGAAGGCGGAATGGTACCGTGAATTCGGAAGTAACAAGAGTCCAGTCGAGAAAAAACAAGAGATGAAAATAACATAGAAAGTAAATAATTAGACTTGTGAATAAAAGAAGAGCTCACCAAAAGAAGTCTACGTATTTCAGAGGTAAATGAAAGAACTCTCGAAAAACTCTCTAAAATCTCTCTAAGGAACTCTTTATTTATTCCATAAATGTAATTGGCCTCTTAATTAAAGTTCATGTATTTTGGTTATACTCAAAAGGTTTGCCTGTTATTTTCAACTCTTCTAACTACTTTGACTACTGCTTCTTCCACTTTAAGCAAGTTGGTTTGCTGAGCTCGCTTATGAGGTCTTCAGAGGTGTCGGACACAGACTGTTGTGTTGTAGGTGGTTTCGGGAGGCCACGTGAAGCGTAAACATAGTGGTTTTCTACAACGCATGCAGAGATCTGACTACCTCTTGTTCTTACATCTTAGTTCTATTATAGCGTCTGATGTAGCTTTTTAAACCAGTCATTGTATTGTATTGCAAAGTTGTTGGCACTTCGTCGCTTACAACGTCGAGGTTTCCAGTTGATCCGATCAACGGAACAGCCCGCTCGTGAAATTAACGTGCAAGTGGCTGAGCACTCCACAGACACACGTGTACCCTTAACGTAGTTCTCGAGGAGATTCAGCGTGACAGTGTGACAAGGCTGGCCCTTTGAAATACAGGTACAACAGAAACAGGAATAAAGAGCGAGAGAAAGTTGTGGTGAAAGAGTACAGCAGGGTCCACCACATTCCCCTGCCGGAGCCTCGTGAAGCTTTAAGGTGTTTTCGGTCAATAAACACTCACAACGCCCGGTCTGGGAATCGAAACCACGATCCTATGACCGCGAGTCCGCTGCCCTAACCACTGGGCCATTGCGCCTCCACTTGTATTGCAATGTCACCCACATTAATTGCATACCTGATATGGACCACCAAGAACTGCAGTTAAGTTCTGATCTCTGTGGACCCTAAAATGTGTTTTGAGTCTTCCGTCAGATTGCAGACCTTATTGTATATATATATATATATATATATATATATATATATATATATATATATATACACACACATACACACATACACATACATATATACATACGTGTATATATATATATATACATATATATATATATATGTATGCGTGTGTGTGATTTTGTATACATATACATGTGGGCGCCTGTGCGCATGCGCGTTTGTGTGTGCGTGTGTGTGTATATACAAGTGTGTGTATGTGTGCATAAAACTGATGCATGAATTATTTGTCTCTTCCAAGCGGAGGTAAATTTTCCTTATATTGCGTTTATGACGTCATAATATCAGTAACGTTTCTTCTGAATTTAGCTTCAAAATTCTTCATTCTCTTTTAACCTTTAGTGGTGATTAGAGGCGGTTTTGCAGCATTCAGTCATATATCAGTGAAGAGAATGTAGTTTAAAAAATCGTAAGTATTTTGCAAAAATATAAAATTGTTTCTATTAAAATTCTTGTGCATCTTTTCAAATTATTTCTATAAGAAAAGAAAATTAATTGTTTCATTAGAAGTTCTATATACTGCACATATAACAATTGTTGGAAACACATGGCGGCATACGCCTTCAGTTACATCTTTAAATGTGTCTGGGGCTGCGTGCATTCATGCGTTTGTGTATCTATCGGTTTCTATTAAAATGCTTGCGCATCTTTTTAAGGTGTTTCTATAAGAAGACAAAACTGTTTCATTAGATGTTCGATATACTGCATATATCGCTATTGATGGAGACATTTGACGTCATACGCCTTTTGTTTACATGTTTGAATGTCTGGGACTGTTTGTGTGTCTATCGGTCTCCACTCTTTCCCAGTTTCATTTTCTCTTTCTATATATGTATGTGTGAATGTGCTTGTGTGTATGTAAGTGTGTTTGTGTATGACTGAGTGTGTGTGTATGTAATTGTGTTTGTGTGTGTAATACGCACACATGTAAGTATACAAATCTTTGGTATGCTCCTTAAATTCGTAAGAATGCATGATAGGACCTTTACATAAATGGACATGTCGGCAAGTTTCACTTAACTTCAATTTTAGGTAGATATTTACACCTGAACAAATCAAGGAGCCGCATTCCCTCAAATCACAACTTACCTCTTATATATATTATTCATCCTTCGTGGAGTTTCACCATGTAATAGATAATTGTTAGACTTTGTAACAAAATCTCTCTCAATCCAAAATCTACGGTCATCTCTCTATACTGGTACAAATATATATATATGAACCAAAGAGTTATACCTCCGTTATAATGATAGACCTGTTAGCTATACTATGAAAATCTCCATTCAAATCGTATCATATATCTTGTGTATGTACACATGTAAAACCAGAATGTTGCGACTGTTATTCTAAACACAGCTATCCACATGAAAGAGTAACATTTTATTGCAGGCTTTACTTGAACTCTGAAGAATTTCAATTGTTGCTGGAGAATGGAATATTTTCTTGGACAATCCTTGAGCTCAAAACGTAGCTACGTTAAAGATGTTCTTTCACCTATCTCACACTGTATATGTATATGTGAATTCGTCTTCAAATCGCATAGTTCTTCTTCTATCCCGTATCAATCTATCTATCTATCTATCTATCTATCTATCTATCTATCTATCTATTTGACTGTCTGTCTCTCTGTGTGCCTGTGTGCCTGTCTGTCTGTCTGTCTCTGTCTCTCTCTCCCCCCTCTCTCTCTCTCTATCTATCTATCTATCTATCTATATATATATATATATATATATATAGGACGTCTTGCAATCCGTGGTGGAACAAAATCCCATCGTAACTGTTGAGGAACTAGCAGAGAAGCTAGTATTTGCTCATTCAACCATTCATCGATACCTGCATGCCAAGAAAACTGGGTCAATGGGTTTCTCAAAAACTTTGCGAGTCTAAGATATATATATTATATATGAATACATACATATATATATATATATATATATATATATATATGTGTGTGTGTGTGTGTGTGTGTGTGTGTGTGTGTGTGTGTGTGTGTGTGTGAATACATACATATATATATATATATATATATATATATATATATATATATATATATATATATATATATATATATACATACATATATATTCAAGGACCGTTTGACCAGGATAGGCTACTCGATCTGGAAATAATTTTAACTGGGCCCCATCTGCAAGGTCATGCGCTGTTTATCTTCATAAAAAGATCACCATATCGCGCACATATGGTTGCGATTCATGTGCCTGGTGTGCCATTATCAGACGGATAGTCATGATGGGTATATTGGGCTTTGTATATTTGTACATCAATCATATGAGAGAAATCCAATAATGGAAAAGTAATGTTGGAAATCAGTCCAAAACTGTTTCTACACTCGTACGTTTTGGCGATGAAGTTTTTTTAGGAGGATGTTCAAAGACTGTACATTTTCTCCAGAAATTTTGAGATCCTCTGCATCCCGTTTCTCTTGCGCCCCCTGCTGCCAGCTTATGGAAAGAAACCTGAGGTTTCCAGCCCGCATATGTTTCACTGTCGATATATTCATGCAGTACATTTTAATGTAAAACATTGCTTAACTATAAAGAAAATGGAATTTTAGACGACCAGCAAAAAACGGTGAACTCAAAACAGTGATTAAGTAACACGTAGTTATATGAATGTCAAGCGAATATAACTTTGAACGTAGTAAGTATTGATATGAAACGTACGTTCGTTTCTGATAAAACGTTGGAGAATCTTCTCAAGGTATTTTTATAATGTAACCAACATGAGTCTTCCTTAGATGTCGCATATACTACATATATCATTGTTATTGCAAAAACATGTCCATACATATCTTTGTTTATGTGTGTTATATGTACGGAGTAAGTATATATATGTGTATTTGTGCAAGTAGAATGTACCAGTCAATCTACTCCATGCATTCTCTTTTATCCAGTCTCTTTCTTCTTCACTTTATCTCTCTCTCTCTCTCTCTCTCTCTCTCTCTCTCTCTCTTTATTACCCGCCGGAGAAGTCTTTTATTTTTTCCTTTCTGCATGCACACACGCACACAAACATGCGTGCATACGTGCTTGTATGTGTATGTATTTGTGTGTATGTGTGTGTGTGTATGTGCACTACTACTGCGCAATACAGACGCATACATGCATACAGTTGTTATGTTCGAGTACACGCACAAATGCATAAGAATCTAGGGGAGTACATCTACATTAAATGGAAACGGTAGATATAGTAGGTAAACCCTTCTCAAACCGCACATTATCTATGGTAACATGTACAGTTTATCATCTCTAAAGATTCAAAATTTGGTGCTAAGTTTTGTTAGAATTAGTAACCAGTTCTTCCTCAATCTTCCAACTACTTTCAATTTCCTATATAGACACACACAGACACACACACACACATATATACATTCATACGTGTTTGTGTGTACATGCAACTAAATGTCAGTAAGACATTAATGCACAAATACACTTTGTAATCTAAATCATAATCATCAACGCACGAGTGTCGTTATCCTTCATTATACTAATATTAATTATCTATCTATCTATCTATCTATCTATCTATCTATCTATCTATCTATCCATCTGTTTGTCTGTCTGTCTGTGTAAAAGCACACACACACACACACACACACACACACACACACACACACACACATATATATATATATATATAGGCGCAGAGGTGACTGTGTGTTAAGTAGCTTGCTTACCAACCACATGGTTCTGGGTTTAGTGCCACTGCGTGACACCTTGGGTCTTCTACTATAGCCTCGGCCGACCAAAGCCTTGTGGGTGGATTTGGTAGACAGAAACTGAAAGAAGCCCGTCGTATGTATATATATATATATGTATATGTTTGTATGCCTGCTTGTCTTCCCCCACCACCACCATCGCTTAACAACCTATGTTGGTGTGTTTACGTTTCCGAAATCTAACGGTTCGGCAAAAGAGACCGATAGAATAAGTACTGGGCTTACAAAGAATAAGTCCTGATTTGTTCAAATAAAGGTAGTGCTCCAGCATGGCCGCAGTCGAATGACTTGACACAAATAAAAGAATAAAAGAAAAAAAGTATAATACATGTATGCATGCATATATATATATATATATATATATATATATACATGTGTGTATATATTTATACATTTCATTCATTTCTACATACATATACCTACACACATGTGTACTACAAAAGACAAAAGAGAGAGAGAGAGAGAAAGAGAGAGAGAGACAGAGAGAGAGAGAGAGAAAGAGAGAGAGAGAGAGAGAGAGAGAGAGAGAGAGAGAGAGAGAGAGAGAGAGAGAGAGAGAGAGAGAGTGTGGTAGGGGAGCAGGTTGCAGCTTAATTTTAAGAAATGTAAAGTGTAACGGACACCGATTTTACTCATTTGCATATCTGATTATTCACTGTCACAATGTATTAATTAGTAATTGAAATATTGAGACAGCAGCACGTGAATAAATTGTATGTTCTCATACGTATGTTTAATAACCACAGACTGTATTCACCCAATGACACTGGATTATATTGCAATATGTAGCGTAGAGAAATGCCAAAGTTTTATCTAGCTACATGTGGTAATTATAAAAGATGAGCCACATGAACAAGATGCATTGATCTGTATTAGCATTTACAAATAATTATGTCAGCGGGCTAAGCAGTGCGCTGGCAGAATCGTTAGCACGCCAGGTAAAATGCTTAGCGGTTTTTCGGCCGTCTTTACGTTCAGAGTTCAAATTCCGCTGGGATCGTCTATGTCTTTTATCCATTCGAGGGTTGATTAAATATGTACCATTTGAACTCCAGAATCTATCTAATCGACTTACCCTTCCGTGAAATTGCTGGTTTTGTGCCCAAATTTGAAACCGATAATTATAACAACGGGTAAAGCAGTGAGCTGCCAGAATCATTGGCACGCTAGGTACAATGCTTAATGGTATTTCATCCATCTTTACGTCCTATGTTCAAATTCCGCCGAGGTCGATATATTAAGTAGCAGTTGAGCACTGGGGCTGATGCAATGGACTTACACCATCGCCCGAATTTGCTAGCCTTGTGCCAATGTTTGAAACCAATAAATATGTCAACGGTATACTTTAGTGCAGTTTCTGCAACAAAGCAAACGTACATACGTGGTCTGATCAATAAGTAACTGGACTGTTGCCATAGTAACGAAGCTAAAGCATGTAGAATGACACCGCTAGGCACAGAATGACCTTGAACTTAGCTGTGCATGCGCACTACGTTTTAACGTTCTCGCTTACCTCCGCTGTTTACAGCAGTGCTTGGAAGTAACGCGTGAAACGTGATCGTCGCATTGACTATGACAGAGAAAGATGAGCAGAGAGTCTGCATCAAATTTTGCCAAGAGCTTGGCGATACCTACTCAGAGGCCTACGCAAAGTTTTCAAAAAGTTTTCAAATCAATCAAGGAGATCTTGTGCAACTGAAACCCGAGTGTGTTTTTGGTAAGCTGAAAGCAGTTTTGGCACAAACTTTGCAGACACGCGTCTCATGCCAAAATCTTCAGTGATAATGGACTGAACTGAACCGCAGCTAATCTGCACATCCTCTGATAACTCACAGATGGTAATTCGGCGATGTTTTCCTCATTTCTGCTGGTTGCAGGAGTCTCAGAACATTCATCAATAGCGACATTTTTTCAGCCATCTTGGAAACGTTTGTACCACTCGTACACTTGCGTGTAACTCATACACTCCCCTCCAAACACTTTCTGCAACTTTGCGTAGGCCCGTGAGAAAATATCGCCATGACACCTTTCTCTGCCATGGTCAATGAGACGATTACACGTTACACACGTTACTTCCAAGCATTTCTGTAAACAAAGAAAGTGAACTAGAAGGTTAAAACTTAGTGTGCAGGCACAACAAAGGTCAAGGTCAATCTTTGCCCAGCGGTTTTACTTTATGTGCTTTTGATTCATTAATATGGCTGAGTTACCGGTCGTATCACTTCAGTCTCATTAATATATATATATATATATATATATATATTAATAGTTATCGCCAAGCCAACATGGCAGTCCCAAAATTAGGACGAAAGCTGCCGTGAATTAGCTCCAAGAAGCCATCGCCTCTAGCTAGCTATGTGACACACGAAACCTGTGTCCTTTATAACCCTCGAACAGGGGAGGTCAGCAGTGTCCCCCTGCTGGTTTGGCATCTGCATTGAGGTTGAGACGGACACTGCTGACTTCCCCTGTTCGAGGGTTATAAAGGACACAGGTTTCGTGTGTCACATAGCTAGCTAGTCTCCTTTAGAGAGACTTAGAAATATTAATAACTCTATTATATATATATATATATATATATATATATATATATACCAGTCAAGTACTGAGTTCAGTTTAATCGATTACCGACTACCGATCTGCGACGATATGAAGTAAGCCATCAAGCTACAGTAAAGCCTGAATCGTTGTCCGATTGAAGGGCGCCGAAAGAAGTGAAAGCATATGTACTGCATAGATATCAACTCAATATTCGCGTGCGCGCACACATACAT
>NC_142951.1:11951706-11954206 GCF_046866305.1 Octopus bimaculoides
ATGGGTAAGTGTCTTCTACTATAGCCTCGGACCGACTTAAGACTTGTGACTGGATTTGCTAGACAGAAACTGAAAGAACCGTGTCGTATATATATATATATATATATATATATATATACATATATATATATATATATATATATATATATATATATATAGTGCTCCCGCATGACCGCAGACTGAAACCAGTAAAAGAATAAAAGAATTGTAGAAGTATAACCAGTTTACTGAAGGTAAATTTTAACAGCAGAATCGTATACGGTCCTCCAAGGGCCATATGAGAACTACTGCTATACACAGATCATGTATGCAGGTGGTTCAGCAACAAATTGTAAGAACCATCTTTCCAGGGCTCGAGAAACTACCGTTTATATATATTACGGAGATGTACTTGCACAGCAATTGACTTGATCTGGGATCGTGTGCTGAAACAAAAACAATTGCGGCGTAGATGTTTATAAGCCATTTAAGAACACACAAAATCTAACGGTTTTTATGTGTGTTCCTAAATGACTTCGAAACATCTTCTACGCTGCAATTATATATAAATACATACATACATACATACATATACATATATATATATATATATATATACAGTGTGTGTGTGTATTTGCTTCCCAACCACATGATTACGAGTTCAATCCCCAGCGTGTCACTTTGGGAAAGTGTATATTAATTAACCGGAAAACCATGGCAATTTATGTATTATTAAAATTATAATTCTTTTACAAGTTTGTTCTTATATACGCTGCATTAGTGAAATAATTAATTTATGAGTTCGGCTAACTTCGTTCCGTAATGTGAATAAGCATGGGACTCATCTGAACATGTCTGCAGTATCGATTTTCATTTTTCTTTTTGTTGTTGCAATATCTACTGTCTCTGAGCGTTATTAAGTGAGATCATAATATACTTTCTGAACGGGAAGCCAGTCCATCGCAGTGTTTCTCTTTTACAACTCACGCCTGAAGCAACGAGAAATGAATGTCAAGAACACACTGCAACGTCTAGTCCAGGAATCGAAACTACAACCTTGTGTAATATATACATACATACAAACACGCATACTAACATACGTACATATGTGCATATATATATATATATATATATATATATATATATATATATATATATATATATATATATATATATATATATATATACTTGTGTATATAAGATTGACCAGTAACTGGTCTGTCAATATGCTAGAAGAAGATCACTTAAAAAATTCTCAAATAAGGATTTAGCGGCGCAAAAACAGGCGGGCGAGACCAGTGAAAATTATACATACCTCGGTTATATGTAGACTATAGTTTCAAAATCATAGTTTCCTGGTATTAAATTGATATTAATTAATATCGAATTTTTACCATATCCTGTTAATTATATATATAGATATATATAATATATATATATATATATATATATATATATATATATATATATATATATATATATATATATATATATATATATATATATATGTTTATATATATTACTCTTTACTCTTTTACTTGTTCCAGTCATTTGACTGCAGCCATGCTAGAGCATCGCCTTTAGTCGAACAAATTGACCCCAAGACTTATTCTTTGTAAGTCTAGTACTTATTCTATCGGCTCTTTTGCCGAACCGCTAAGTTACGGGTACGTAAACACACCAGCATCGGATGTCAACCGATGGTGGGGGAAAAACACAGGCACAAGCACATACACACACACACACACACACACACACACATACATATATATATATATATATATATATATATATATATATATATATATATATATATATATATATATACGACGGGCTTCTTGCAGTTTCCGTCTACCAAATCTACTCGCAAGGCTTTGGTCGCCCCGAGGCTATAGTGGAAGACACTTGCCCAAGGAGCCATGCAGTAGGACTGAACCCGGAACCATGTGGTTGGTATATATATATATATATATATATATATATATATATATATATATATATATATATATATATATATATATATATATATATATATATATCTATATCTATATATATATATATAAATATATTATTGTTTCTGAGGAGAGTCATTTTCTTTTAGTGCCTTATTAATTTAACACACTCACCGGTTCGATTTCTACTCATTTATTTATTTATAGTAAAAATAGATAAATAAATAGGTAAATGAGTGAAAATCAGTCCGGTGAGTGTGTTAAATTAATAAGGCACTAAAAAAGAATGACTCTCCCCAGACCTAATAAACTATGCTTCAACACACGAATTCACCTAAAGTATCTTGCAAACCAAATACAAAAACGATATATATTTATGTATGTATATATTATATATTCATAAATTGAATAGAAGGACGACAAAAGAACATAGGTATGCTCACATAAGACATGGTGATGCTCTTTCTGCGTCAGTTGTTGTCCAAATATCATCACAGTTTCACGCCTTTAAGAATAATGCCGTTCATTTTGGTGACGTCAACAACAAAAAACTGCTAGATGCAGGCATG
>NC_142951.1:11956706-11959206 GCF_046866305.1 Octopus bimaculoides
TCATCAGAGACGTCTACATCAATTTGACCGATCCCAGAGAAACAAGTCGCGTGTCTGCTTACATATCCTGTTGTTACCAAGGACTGGAGTTACTAACTATCATATAGTAAGTGTTTCACACTTCATTAATATCAGCAGCGGCTGAACGAGGATCTCAGTGCACACAGTGTCAAGATATAACACACATACACACCAATAAATTCTTTTCTACTCTAGGCACAAGGCCTGAAACTTTGGGGGAGGTTAGATCGATCCTCAGTACGCAACTGGCACTTAATTTATCGACTCCGAAAGGATGAAGGGCAACGTCAATCCCGGGAGATTTTGAACTCAGAAAGTAAAGACAGACGAAATACCGCTAAAGCATTTCTCCCAGCGTGGTAGCATTTCTGCCAGCTCACCGCCTTGTACACACAAATATATTACGCTAAATAGGTTGATCTTGTTGTTATTCTCCTGGCGTTGACCAACTTTAATTAACGTTTTTAACAACTCCGTAGAGAGATTTTGATATTTCTCCCACACACAACAGAAAAAGGTGTAAATGACTCAATCAACTTCACGTTTCCTCGCTTTGAGACTTGAGATTTTGCTCTCTTACCGCTATGTACTCTCACTCTGTTGCGCTTTAAAGCAACCTAGAAAAGTTGCAAGTGTTCATGCCGAGTAGTATCCTCAAGAGACCTTGCGTCTAAGCTAACAGAAGTATTGAGTGCTTTTCTTTTCTTTTTTACTTTAATGCAAAGCCAATATCTTCGTCGTGGTTTACGTCTTCGTTGTTGTTGTTGTTTTATTGTTTAACTTCAGGTTAAGTCTGATCAAGTAGGCTTACAATCAAAAGAAACATTATAAAGCTTGCCATCCAGTCCAACGTATTGAGGTATCTAAGATGACCACATCGTCTAAGAGAGAACAAAGAGTGAAATTAGTAATGAACGAGAAAAATGAAAAACAGAGCAAGTAAACACAGAGAAAGGACCCTTCATAAGTTATCAGCTGTCTTTCTACTCTTCACTTCGAGCATTCAGCGACAATATGAGTCTTCGAAGACAGTTGTTCCCATAAATTCTAAAATGAAATTTATGATTTATGAAGGGTCAAAGATGGAGAAAAAAACGACAGTAGAAACATACAAGGAAACCGAACGAAAACACCCATGGACGGTTGTTAGACCAGAACAAGAGGAAAATAGCGAACGCTGGGAGCAACATTTTTTTTTTTGAAAAGAGAGGTTTACTTGTATGTCTCCACTGTTATTTTTTTTTGTTCCCAGCTTTGACCCTCCATAAATCCTGAATTTTATTTTAGAATTTATGAGACCAACTGTTTTTGAAGACTGATATTGTTGTTGAATGCTCGAAATGAGAAGTGGATAGACAACCGACAATTAATGAAGGGTCATTTCTCTGTGTCCACTTGTTTTGTTTTCCCTTTTTTCTTTTTCATTGCATATTTCACTCTTTATTCTCTCGTCTATTTACGTATTTCGTGTTATTTGAATCGTTGGTGACGTCTTGTATCCATATATGCTTATATATATATATATATATATATATATATATATATATAGACATATATATATATATATATATATATATATATATATATATATATATATATATATATATATATATATATATATATATATATATATATATATATATAATATGTGTGTATGTGCATGTACGTGTATTATATATTATTTAATTGAACGTAATGCAACTATTTCCAACTATATATATATATATATATATATATAAATGCAAAATGGGATAAGAACGCAAAACATCAAGACAGTTAGATGATACAAGAAAGGGACAACAAAACATCCAGATAGACGACATAAAGAAAACAAGGGCGTGATTGCTCCAATCTGGCCAGCCCCAAGGAAAAACTAAGCTATGAGCATTAGATTCCTTGGAAGAAAGTAGCGAATGTATACGAAAACAAGGACGGGCAAAGAACGGAGAAGGTTACACAAATACAAATAACAGGACATAACAACAAGTGTGTTTCGACTAGGGACGAATTGAATTAAACTGACGTGTGTGGAAGTAAAGCCTTACGACAGGGATAAAAGATTTCACAGGCCCAGGGAAGAATATAGAATGAACGAAGTAAGCGTGCTAGGGCTGATAGAAAGAAGGAAAGATTGAAAGAATAAAAGAATTGAGCCGTACAAGATTTAGATAAATATATACTTACATATAAGAGACCAAAGTGTAAGTACGCCGCTATATATATATATATATATATATATATATATATATATATATATATATGGGAGAATATACGAAAAAACAACAACAGACGAGGACAGGTGGTGTAAATAACAAAAGGATGTATTAGTATGACGCTCGGGAATACGGAAAGTCTTTGACGTTTCGAGCTACGCTCTTCAACAGAAAGAATACGGAGACAAGGAGAAAAAAACGGAGAAAAAAAATTGAATAGTGTCCAGTCAACGGTCAATCATAATGATAATATATATATATATATA
>NC_142951.1:11964206-11966706 GCF_046866305.1 Octopus bimaculoides
AAATTTGGTTATTTTCCCTAAAACTATATATTTTATATATATTTCATCTATAAATCTCAATTTAATTTTAATTTTTTATAAATTGATTTTAATTGAGTTTTTACCTGTAATTTTGGATTTTGTCCCTAATATTATTATTATATATATATATATATATATATATATATATATATATATATATAGGTAAATGATAGGCTTGCCTCAATCCTTCAGGGGTAGTCTGAAGCATCAAGCAACCAGGGGATGTTTAAATCCGGAGGCACTCCTGGGAATCACCTGTGCTTCTTCTTGTATTTGTTGCTCCATATATATATATATATATATATATATATATATATATATATATATATATATATATATATATATATATATATATATATATATATATATATATATATATATATATATATATATATATATATATATATATATATATATATATATATATATATATATATTATAATATAAATATATACATATATATATAAATATGTATATATTTATATTATATATATGCGTGTGTGTATATATATATATATATATATTTATATATATGCATATACACATACATTTATGTACATACATATATATATATATGTATATGCATATATGAGTACAGGACGTCACAAAACGTAAGCAACATGAAATACGAAGGCAAACATTTGTGCTTGTGTCGAAGAATAGAATTTATGATATTGAATTTAATTGTTTAATTCCGTGCGTTTCGACGCTACATTGCTGGTACAATTAATGAACCTAAACGTCAATATGAATATAAAATTTGTAGTATTACAGCATATAACATGTAAACCATGAGCATCTCATCGAACGAAGATACAGAAGTGCGCTCGTTCTGTTTGGCCTCTTTCCTCTATGCTCGTTAATGCTTTTCTCCTTCCTACTACTGACACGTGACCTGTGGTCATCCTTTTTTCATTCACTCTTTCTTCTTTTTTTATGCTGGCCAGTGAAGCAACCTGTCATAAGTTCTCTAGTCTCCATTTCAACCTGTTTCGTTGTCTATTGTCTTTCTGTTTCCAACCCTTTACGATTTCCCTCTTAGCATTACCCGTACTTAGTCTTCATCTGGGCCTAAAACTACATTCTGTTGATTTATATCATTTTTGTCCCTTATCCGTCCACTGACGATCTCGACCTGAATTACATTTATTGATTTTCGTATGTCGACTTCTGTATTGCTTGTTTATTCATTTGTTATTTGTTTGTCTCGTTTTGTTGTGTCTCGGTCCAATTTCTTGGCAGCTCTTACCGGTTACCAAGGAAGGGAAACAATATTATCGTTAAAGGCGCGAAATTGCGTTTGGCCCTCTGGCCGATAACCGATGAGGAATTGGGGACCTTCTGTGTCTGTTTTCCGTTCGTCTGTGCATTTACTATGTTTTTCAACTTGCTATTCTGTGTTTGTTTTCCGTTCATTTGTGCATTTACTATATGTTTTTTTAACTAATATAATATTCAAGAGTGAGACAACGGTAATTCAGTAGCTAATATATAGACACATATACACATATCTATTATGAATTTTAATTAACATTGGCAATTTAATTTTGTGCTTGCTTCAGTTCTATGCTTACATCAACTTACGTATCAATCTTTCAACATTGACATTTCAAAGAAACACAAACTATATTTAATCCTATACGTTATTGTCTAGCATGCTTCTCAGTCACCATTTTTGTCTGTCTCACATCGATTCCTAACTTATTTCTTCTTAACTTATTTAAACCCTGAACTCTTTCTGTCGTCTGTTCGACTTCCAATTCTTCTACTTATTGCCTTTACTTTTGCCCACCACCTCCCATTTTCCCATTATCTTCTATTTGTCTTTCATTTTCCTTCTTTCTTTCTTTCTTTTCCTTTCCTTCCTTCTTTCTTTTATCTCTTTATCTTTCTTACTTCTTGCCTTCTTCTTTCTTTCTTTCTTTCTTGCTGTCTTCCTTCTTTCTATTCTTTCGCTCTCTTTCTCTTTCTTTCTCGTTTTCTCCTCTCCTGGCTTTCTTCCTCTATCTTTCTTTCGTTCTCTTTTTCCTTATTTACTTTGTTGTCTTGTCTTGTATTTTATTGTATTTTCTTGTCGTTTCCAAACAACACAACTGCTTTGCTATTTCTGTGAGCAAGTAGACTTTGATTAAAATATAGACAAAAAAAGATGAAAGAAAGAAAAAAGAAAAAGTATGGAAATTCTCCAAATTTTAAATACATAAAATAATGTTTTGTTTTGTAAAGAAACCATTTGTTTGCTTTGTCGAATAAAAAAAAAATAACAAACATCTAAACAAACCACGCATTTTCTAAAGACAGAATGATAAGGAAAAATTATAAAACAAAGTGAAAGTAAGCAATAAACAAACAAATTGACAGATCAAGAAGAATAAGATGAACAAGAAATAGCAAAAAGCTTAAATGTGACAATGGCGGTTCGCTGTATGCTCTTCCTGTTTCTAATACCGTTGTTGTGATATTTCAAACAGAGCAGCCA
>NC_142951.1:11971706-11976706 GCF_046866305.1 Octopus bimaculoides
AGAGGGGGGGAGGGGGAGTACGAGAGAAGAGAGTGAGAGAGAGTAAGAGAGAGGAGAGAAAGAGTAGGGGTGAAGAGAAGTGGGAGTGGAGAGAAGTATGAAGAGAGGTACAAAGAAGTAGGAGTCGGAGCAGGAGGTGGGGGAGGGGAGAGATGGGTGGTAGGAGGGAGGGTGGGGGAGAGAGACAGGAGGAGGGGGTTAGATGAAGAGTGGAGGGGAGTTGAGCCCATGTGGCGCAAAGGAGCGAAGATAGAAGATTAATCCCTGTTCACGGCGCAAACGGGAGTCCGGATGGCCCCTGTGCATGGACAATCCAAACACAGACAGGTGTTGCCGCAAGGAGTGGCCGGCAGAACGGAAGTGGCGTGACACCGGGGTGTCATTGCCGACGTTGATATCTCGGAGGTGTTCCGCGAATCGGTCGGCCAGGCGCCGCCCCGTTTGTCCGATGTACAGGGATTGGCAGAGAGAGCAGGAGAGGCAATATATGATGTTGGTAGACGTGCAGGTGAAGGAGTCGGTGATGCGATAGGGTCGGTGATGGGTGCTGGTGAGGAGGGTGGTGTTGGAGAGGTAAGGGCAAGTGCGGCAGCGTGGACGGGAGCAGGGGAAAGAGCCAGGTTGGGAGGTTGGGTTGGGGAAGAAGCTGTGGACCAAGAGGTCCCGTAGGTTGTGGGCTCGTTTGAAGGAGGGGAGGGGTCGATTAGGGAAGATGTGGGAGGTGGAGGGGTCGGACTGGAGGCGCCGAAAAGCTCGGAGAATGGAGCGTTGGAGGGGTAGGGTGGTGGGATGGTAGGTGAGGGGAAAAGGGAGGCGGGAAACGGCAGGGCGGGTTCGGGGGGAGAGAGCAGATGCACGGTCCACAGAACGTGCTCTGGCAAGGGCGGTGTGGATGGTGGTGGGTGGATATCCACGCAGGCTAAAGTGGTGAGCCATGAGTTGAGACTGAGTCTCAAAGTCATGGCTGTCGCTACAAAGTCTGCGTAGACGGAGGAATTGGGAATAGGGGATGGAAAGTTTTGTGTGTCTAGGGTGGGAGGAGGAGAAGTTGAGATAGGAGTGTGAGTCTGTGTGTTTGTAGTGGATGGAGGTGCTAAGGGCGGAGTGGAGGATGCTGACCGAAATGTCGAGAAAGGGGACAGAGGTGTCAGAGACAGTACAGGAGAAGTGGAGGGCAGGATGGAAAGATTGAACGAAAGAGAGGAACGAGTCAAGATGTTCGCGGGAGAGAGAGGTGGCACCGATACAGTCGTCGATATACCGACCGTATAGTTCGGGAGTGGGACCAGTGAAACTGGAGAATATTTGGGCCTCAACATAACCAACGAAGAGGTTCGCGTAGTTGGGGCCCATTCTCGTCCCCATGGCCACTCCCGAGACCTGCTGGTAGATATCTCCCGCGAACGAGAAGCAGTTGAGAGATAGGACAAGTTCGGCCAGACGAATGAGTGTGGAGGTGTCGGGTTGTGGGTTGGGGCGTTGGTCTAGAAAAAACTTCAGGGCACACAGCCCCTCGTCGTGGGGGATCACTGTATAGAGGCTCTGGATGTCTAGAGTGAAGAGAAGCTTAGAAGGGCCGGGAGGGAAAGAGAAAGAGTTGAATAGACGAAGCGCGTGGTTAGTGTCATGAATGTGGGAAGGGAGAGAAGCCACTAGGGGGGCGAGGACCCGGTCTAGGTATTTTGAGATAAGCTCGGTGGGGCAGTTGCAGGCGGAGACGATGGGGCGGCCAGGGTTGTTCGGTTTATGGATCTTGGGGAGGAAGTAAATGGTGGGGGTGCGTGGGGTACGAACAATAAGGTTGGAGGCGGTGGCGGGGAGATGGGAGGAGAGGATGAGGTCATGGATAGTGGAGGACACAGTCTGTTGGTAGCTGGGCGTGGGGTCGGAGGGCAGAGGGCGGTAGAATGAGGTATCTCGAAGTTGACGGAGAGCTTCGGCCTCGTAGAGGTCCGCGCGCCATACTACCACGGCTCCACCCTTATCAGCCGGTTTTATGATGATGTCCGTGCGGCGTCGGAGGGATCGAAGGGCCGAGAGTTCGGCTGGGGAGATGTTGAGTCGAGAGGGACGCCTGGAAAAGTTAAACCGGCCCACAGCGCGTTGGCAGGCGCCCGCGAAAAGATCAACTGCCTGGAACTGGCCAGGAGCAGGCGTCCACTGGGATGGTCGTCGGCCCAGGTCAGTGAAGCAGTCCTCGTTGGGTGCGGGTGGTGTGTTATGGAAAAGCGCACCCAACCTAACGCGGCGCACAAAGCTGTGGACATCAGCACGGGTTTGAAATTCCTTGCAGGATGGAGTGAGTGGGATGAAGCGCAGACCCCTATTGAGGACGGAGCGCTCCGCCTCAGAGAGAGGAAGATCTGGGGGAATGGTAACGACAGGCTGAAGTGGAGAAGGGGTGGGTGGAATAGAAGTAGGAGGGGATGAAGTAGGGTTAGGAGGAGCGGTCGGTATGGTGGAGGGCTGGGAGGGAGGGGGTGGAGTGTGTGTGGGAGAGGCAGGGTGGTTGGGTGTGGGTGGGGAATGCACATCAGGGAGGTAGAAGGGTGGTGGAGGGGTTGGGGTAGTGGCATCGGGTGTAGAGGAATGGAGGAGTGAGTGAAGTTTGCGGAGCTTAGTGTCGGTAAGAAATGCATGAAAGAGATGATTAAGTTGAATGATAAAGCGCAATGTATTGTGAGCATGGGAGGGTGACAGAGAGGAGAAAAATATGGAAAAGGCTGGAGGAAGAAGGCGGTCGATAGTGTGGATTTTAGAGAGATTGGAGCGAATGGTGGCCCGCATAAGGCGGTAGGATGTGGTGCGGAGTATGGGTAGAATGGTGGTAGAGGAGTGGAGAGTGGGGTGGAAATGGAGGCGGAAACCCTTAGGGATGAGGCGGTGATGTAAGCAGCGACTGAGAAACGTAATATGACTAGAGAAACGAGTCTTCTTGAATATGAGTAAGGAGAGTCGTATAGTAGGTTGAAAGTATAGAGAGGGAAGTGTGCGGAGGTATAGTTTTAGGCGGTTGTGGAGAGTGAGTTGGAAAGATTTGTAGTCAGGCATGATGGAACGAGAGAGAAAAGAAAATTAGACGTGGGAAGGAGAATTACAAAAGGTGTGGTGGAAAAAAAACAAGCGTGATGAGAAAATTGGACGTGGAAAAAAGGAAAAAAAGAAAAAAAGGGGGGAAAAAAACTGGAAAAAAAACTTTTTTAACAGGTGTGGGGGAAAAAAAATAAAGGCATGAGGAGAAAAAACGAAAAAGGGGTTGTGAGAAGAAAATATATGCGAGATGGGAGAAAAAAACAAAGCAAAAAGGAAGATGGGACAATAGGGAGAAATGGGGTGACAGGGAGAGGAGAAAAGAAAGGGAGGGAGAAGAATACAAAGTAATAGGTGCAGATTAGAGAAGACAGATTAGGAACATCCAGAGTACGAAGAGACGGTAGGTGAAGGAAAGTAAGGTAAAAAAGGATGATAAAGGAGGTTTACAAAAGTGGAAAAGTTCGAAAGTTTTTTAGACGTCGTGGTATATTGAAGCGATTTCCAATCAGAAGATGGGTCCAGTGTAAATCCGTGGGTAGGAGAGGTGCAGCCGGAGGGTATAAAGTTCAGAATCAAACAGTCCAGATCCAGAAGGAAAGAAGGTAGAATCCAAAAGTTGGTAGTGTGTGATGAGAGGAGACAGGATTAGCTGGTGCGACCACGTGAGCGTGTATTATATGTGGGAGAATATACAAAAAATAACAACAGACGAGGACAGGTGGTGTAAATAACAAAATTATATATTAGTATGACGCTCGGGAATACGGAAAGTCTTTGACGTTTCGAGCTACGCTCTTCAACAGAAAGAATACGGAGACAAGGAGAAAAACACGGAGAAAAAAAATTGAATAGTGTTCAGTCAACGGTCAATCATAATAATGGCCGATCATAACAATGACTGACCGGAAGTTAGAAATTCTTATTTCAGGAGAGCTAAGAAAGGAGGAGATAACAAACGGTGATCGGGAACGAGGGGCTGTGTGTGGGAGGTAGACTGCTGGTGATCTTGACGTATGTAGTGTGAAAATGGGGGAAGGGAGAAAGGAAGAAAGTAGTTGGTCAGTTGTAGTGTGTGCGTGGTGTGATGCGAGGGTATTGGTGTGGTGTGCGTGGTGTGATGCAAGGGTATTGGTGTGGTGTGATGTGAGGGTGTTGGGAGGTGGGGAAGGCATGGGTGGAGTGTGGGGTAGAGGTAGGGGTATGTGGGTAGGGTGGGGTATGTGGGTAGGGGTGGGTGGTGGGTGTAAGGAATTGGATGGGGTGGAGTGGGAAGGTAGAGTAGGAGTGTGTTGGGGTGTGGTGGGATGAGCTTATGAGGGGGTGTTGACGAGGAGGGAGAAGGGGAAGGTGGATGTAAGAGAGGGGGAAGATGGGTATGGGAGGGGAGAGGAAGAGAGGAGAGAGGGTGGGTATAAGAGAGGGAAGGGGGATTGAGAGAGGGGGAAGGTGGGTATGGGGGGAGAAAGAGAGGAAGAGAAAGAGAGGAAGAGAAAGAGAGTGAGAGAGAGGGAAGAGGGGTATGGGGGGGAAGAAGAAAGGAAGAGAAAGAGAGTGAGAGAGAGGGGAAGAGAGTGAGAGAGTAAGGGTGAGAGAGTAAGAGTGTAGAGTATATATATATATATATATATATATATATATATATATACATATATATATATATATATATACATATATATATATATATATATATATATATATATATATATATATATATATATGTATGGGCGCAGGTGTGGCTGTGTGGTAAGTAGTTTGCTTACCAACCGCATGGTTCTGGGTTCAGTCCCACTGCGTTACACCTTGGGAAAGTGTCTTCTGCTATAGCCTCAGGCCGACCAAAACCTTGTGGATTTGGCAGACGGAAGCTGAAAGCCCGTCGTGTATATATATATATATATATATATATATATATATATATATATGTTTGTGTCTGTGTGTGTGTTTGTTCACGCAGCATCGCTTGACAA
>NC_142951.1:11981706-11984206 GCF_046866305.1 Octopus bimaculoides
TAAATATATATATACCTGTATATATATATATATACATATATATATACATATGCATATATATATAAATATATATATATATATATATATATATATATATATATATATATATATATATATATATATATATATATATATATATATATATATATATATATATATATATATATATATATATGTATATATATATTTATATACATATATACATATATACATATATACATATATACATATATACATATATACATATATACATATATACATATATACATATATATATATATATATATATATATATATATATATATATATGTATATATATATATATATATATATATATATATATATATATATGTATATATATATATATATATATATATATATATATATATATATATATACATATATATACATATATATATATACCTGTATATATATATATATACATATATATATACATATGCATATATATATAAATATATATATATATATATACTTGTATATACATGCATATATATACATATATGTATATATATGCATATATATACAAACATGTAAATACATATCTATCTATCTATCTATCTATCCGTTTATCTGTCTATCTGTTTCTCTGTGCGTATATATGTATGTATATTATAAATACCTTGCATAATCAGAGAAAGGGAGAGAGAGAGCGAGAGAGAGCGAGAGAGAGAGAGAGAGAGAAAGAGAGAGAGAGAGATAGAGAGAGAGAGAGATTTTAGCATTCGGTTACCTCATGTTATAATTAGTTTACCCCAATTATATAGTTATATTCATTCATACACCTACCGATGCACACTGACACGCTCAAAACATGCACCCACGCTCATACATACATACATACATACATACATACATACATACATACATACACATATATATATATTTATGTATATATGTGTTTGTATCTATATATATATGTCTATATATATATGTGTGTATATATATACATAGTTATGTGCATGTAGATGTAAATATATATGTTTACACACACACTTACGCACACACACACTTACACACACAAACGCTCACACGCGCATAGGTATAAACTCAATTAAGAAAAGATAGTTCCCTAATGATTGTAAAATATAAAAAGAAATCGTTTTGTCATTCTATTTTTTACATACACTCATACATCTGTGAGTGTATGTCGATATCCGTGCCATTGAAGGCAGCTCTGTCATACACGCATACACATTTGCATACTTCTTTTTTGTATAAATGCACATATAGACATGCACACACACACACACAAACATGTACGTACACACACGTGTACGCTCACACACACACACGTATTGATATGCATACCAAAAATTCTGGGTAATTATATTTACCAAACATAGAACATATCGATAGATACAGCTTGTTAAATAAAACATTTGCTATATCTGATAAATCATTGTTGTAAGCGTTTTCAAGGCTCTTCTTTCCTTTTTTTTTCTTCAAGTCATTATTAATTTAAGACAAATATATTTCTTTAATATCTCGAAAGCGAAAAGAAAAAAAAATAGGGCAGAAAAAACACAGTGATCTTTTTTTGAAGTAATATAAAAGTTTTGACAAAATTTGAAAATTACTCATTTGATAATTTAATTACGAAGAGAAACTGACAAACATATTTTTGAATTCTTTGAAATGTGTAAACGGTTTTCCTGTTAGTTATTTTATAACATGTTCATTTAGCTCTTGTAAAAAGATGAAAGGGTATTATATCGGACCCAATAAAGTTGAGGGTGTCCCTTCCCAAAATTCAAGGCCACTGTGAGATTTTTTACTTTAGTGTTGGTATGATCAAACATTCAAGCGATCTTCTTTGGGTCTCTGTACTCCGAAGCGTAGTATCTGCAAAACATCCCATCCCCTCTCACAGGCTCACACTAACATGAGCCTTTTTTTTTTATTATTATTAAAACAAACCTTTAAAAAGCCGTATCAAAATATCTCTGTAATTTACAGTTCGGCGATAAAAAATCTGAAGAAAATGCGAAATTCTCTATTACATGAAATACATGAATAAAGCTAACGGTTGTAATAACTCTTGAAATTGTTCCCACTGATTCCTGTATAACTCCTCTCCATATCGTTCTGGATATTATGGACGCATGATTTGTAACTCCTTAGAAGAAACACACGAGTGGATGGGGTTTCCTGACATTCATGGATATAGGTAAATTGTTTGAGTACAGACCGTGTGTATTTCCATTGGCTGTTGTAATTTGTGATCAAGGGAGAAGCAGTGTTGTCCAATCTTCTTACCACAAATCCACACCCGAAATATATATATATATATATATATATATATATATATATATATATATATATATATATGTGTGTGTGTGTGTATGTATGTATATATATATATGTATGTATATATTGATACGACCGCCGATAAACAAAAATAACGTTATGTCTCTATTCCACGAGTTGAGTTTGAAACCGTTTTCTACTTGTTCGGGATATTGGAATTTGTGATCAAGGG
>NC_142951.1:11994206-12014206 GCF_046866305.1 Octopus bimaculoides
TTAGAACGTAAAGACGGACGAAATGCTACTAAGCAATTTTCCAGGCACGTCAACGATTTTGCCAGCTCGCCGTCCTCAAGTCTATTTATACTGATGCGTGTATTTTGACTGAATTTTTGGTGCTGCTGCTTCTAGTTGCTTACGAGAGAAAGGGAGAGAGATTACTGAAAGATAAAAGGAGGGTGAATATTCTTCTTAAAGGGAGAAAACTGTTTCAAAGTTATTAGTGTATTTCTTTGCTTCAAATATTGGAGTACACGGCTTTTGAGCAGGTATGCGGCTTCCTACCCCGTTTTCAGTTTCAAACAGATTTAGTATATTTGAATATATACTGCCCACCCCACAGAGGTATTCATGCTTTACATATCGCCAACGGCTACCTTAGAATAGTCTTTTGAAGACACAAAGAAAGCCCTTATAAACTTGGAAGTGCACAAATATGAATTTGCTTCTCTTCCCTCAAGCTTGTGAAATGATTTCAGGCAAAAGCTCACTCTTCTGGCTATATAGTTGTGTCAAATACATGTTACTCAAGTAAAATGGACTAAATTAAGAGGTTGTTTGTTATTAGTAGCTTTTCCAGAAGACGAAAGATAGATTTCCCCTTTCTGGCTGACCGCGTACATTTCAAGATTACTTTCGTTATGAAACTGTGTGTATGAGCGTACCATTAGTCCTTTTGTTGGCCGAAGTGCCGTTAGAATTGTTCACATTAATATTATTGTTATGTCACATTTTTACCTTTTAAAAGTGGAGTTTGCTGTAAATATGTATTTGTATTCAGTTTATCCCTTTTTAAAATTCGCTTCCGTGGTAAAGAGTTACAACCCGTTTCCTTTTACTGGCGATGGGGTATGCGTGCTGATTCTTTTTTTAAAGATTACACTCTGATCCCATCTATATATGTATGTATGTGCGTGTGTATGATTGTGTGTCTGTGTTTGTCCCCCCCCCCAACATGGCTTGACAACCGATTCCGGTGTGTTTAGGTCCCCGTAACATTAGCGGTTATGCAAGCAATATTGAAACATATTGTAAACACAAGTTCCATTATACTCTTTTACCCTTTTACTCTTTTACTTGTTTCAGTCATTTGTCTGTGGCCATGCTGGAGCACCACCTTTAGTCGAGCAAATCGACCCCAGGACTTATTCTTTATAAGCCTAGTACTTATTCTATCGGTCTCTTTTTGCATAACCGCTAATGTTACGGGGACCTAAACACACCGGAATCGGTTGTCAAGCCATGTTGGGGGGGGGGGACAAACACAGACACACAATCATACA
The DNA here is from genome assembly GCF_046866305.1 of Octopus bimaculoides. Lineage (NCBI taxonomy): Eukaryota > Metazoa > Mollusca > Cephalopoda > Octopoda > Octopodidae > Octopus > Octopus bimaculoides. The sequence continues at coordinate 11,995,493 of NC_142951.1, forward strand.
CACGCACATACATACATATATATATATATATATACATATATACGACGGGCTTCTTTCAGTTTCCGTCTACCAAATCCACTCACAAGGCTTTGGTCGGCCCGAGACTGTAGTAGAAGGCACTTGCCCAAGGTACCACGCAGTGGGACTGAACCCGGGACCATGTGGTTTATAAGCAAGTTACTTACCATACAGCCACTCCTACGGCTTTATAAAGAAAAATAGATAGTCCGATATATTCCGCGAACGCCAATACTGAAGCAGGCGTGATGACAATTTTTTTGTTTCCTATTTGCAAAATAATCAAAGGAGAAAAAAGTTCAGTAAAAGTTGTTAATAATCCATAATTCTCGGAAAGTTCTGCAACATGTCTACACACGACAAACACAATAGTAGCAGCAGCAGTAGTAGTAGTAGTAGTAGTAGTAGTAGTAGTAGTAGTAGTAGTAGTAGTAGTAGTAGTAGTAGTGGTGGTAGTAGTAGTGGTAGTGGTAGTAGTAGTAACAATGATAATAATAACAATAATCATCATCATCATTAATACGTGGCGACACTTCCAATAGTTTATTTAGCCAGTGTAATTCAATATTGATCCAATGGTTTGATTGGACTTAATTTCTGGGAATAGGCAAGATATCCCACGAACTTGAGAACTTCTATGTCGTTACTGAAACAATGGAAGTATTAGTCAAATGTTCTTCAAATCACATACGACTGTTTTACAAAAAAAAAAAAAAAAAAAAAATAAATAAAACACGATGGATATTTACAGGGAAAAGTATGTTGGTCGTCATGGTTAATAATATACTCCAAGATAAGAGCCGAAGAACGTATAGCTTTGAGTAGATCTAATTTTAATGAGAGTCTGTTTTTTATCGCAGTTAATTGTGAATTTTAGAAACACCTATTTATATATTTAATTATTCGATTAGGCTGACCACGGGTTAAACGACAGCAGTAATTAACTTTGCAGGTTATATAAATAATGATTTCTGAGTTAGAAACAATGCGTGCTATTTAAAGAGTGAGGGAGATTAATTCATACCATTGACTCCAGTACTTGACTTATATTTTATTTTATCCGTCTCGATTGATAGAAGGTAAAGTTGATCTCGGCACAATTCGAACTCAGAACGTAATGAGTCGGGGAAAAAGTGCCATCGAATGGCATTCTGTTCGAAGTTTTAATGATTCTGCGAATCCACAAAACAAAAAACAATTAATTCCAAGAATGTCTTCTAAACTGTATCACTTCATAAAATATCTAACTTAGTGTAATTTATTTGCTTAGGTTTATGCCGTGCTGATGACTTCAAAAATGTACGAAACGTCGCTATACATGGCTACTTATCTATTGTCATCTACTTGTTTAAGTCGTTAGGCTGTGGTCATGCTGGGGTACTGCTTTGAAGGGTTTTAATCGAAGAAATCGATCCTAGGACTTTTAAGCCTGGTACTTATTCTGTCGGCGTATTTTTTGTTGAACCCTTAAGTTACGAGGACGTAAAGAAACAACACTGGTCGTCAACCGCTGTAGGGGGACACAAACACAAACAATTAGACAGACAGACAGATGCACACACACACACACACACACACACACACACACACACACACACACACACACACACACAGATATGACGAGCCTTTTTCAGCTTCAGTCTACTAAAATCCACTCACAAGGCTTTGGTTGGTGCGAGGCTTTAATAGAAAATACTTACCCAAGATACCATGCAGTGGCACTGAGCCCGGGATGCCTGGGTGAATGGTGGGAATCCCAACCATTAGACGGAAAAGAATTTAAGATCTTCGTAATGAGTAGAAAGAAAAATGAAGTATTTAGATTCGTATATTCTGTGTATCTTGTCTTTGTCGTTACTTTTTGATTCAAAATCCAAACATTAAACCTCGCCATACTTAGTCTAAAAGTGATTACCTCCCTTACAATAACTGCTGTTCGCAAAGACCATGTAACGGTTTCTGATTTACGTACAAAGTCAGCAATTTTGAGAAGGGGTTAATCAATAGGAGTCTGTTGTCCGGAGTAAGAGACTGGCACTTGAATTTTATCGATCAAGAAATAAAGAATAGCAAAGTTGGCATGGCTGCATTTGAACGTAGAACGTCAAGGACTGGGGAAAAAAAAAACACTACATGACTGAGAGACTTAGCCTGATGACATCGACCGTAGTACTTGACTGGTACTTTATTTTATCAGTTCCGATATGATGAAAAGTGGAAGGCAAAGTCGACTACAGTGAGTGTTGGTCTCAGAGGATAAAGAGTTAAACAAAACATCACATGGCATTTTGTCCGACATCCTAACATTCTCTTAAATACCACCCCTTGTTTTGTAAATAATATTATGCGATATTTGTAAATAATAAATACCTTGACTTCTGGTACTTACATCATTATTTGCCGATCCACTAATGTAATATGACAAAGTCTCTCTCTCTCTCTATCTCTCTCTCTCTCTCTCTCTCTCTCTCTCTCTCTCTCTCTCTTCTCTCCTTATATATATATATATATATATATATATACATACAGGGTGGCCCAAAAGTAGGTTTACAGTTATCATGTAGGCACTTTAAATTTCTTTTAAAACATACGTTTAAATTTCTATCTTACGATTAACAAAATTAGCATAGAATAATGGTTTTATATATATTTTTTAATTAAGATCAAAACTGTTAATATATGAATGCGAAAGAAATAGTTGAGTAACTTTTGGGCCACCCTGTATACATATACATACATATATATATATATATATATATGCATATATATATATATATATATATATATATATATATATATATATATATATATATATATATATATATATATATATATATATATATATATATATATGATATAGATCGCTGACCACTACACACATTTTTTTCGCACCTTATTTCTCTCCTTGATTCTTTCCGTGCTTCTTTCTGTAGAAGAGCGTAGGCTCGAAACGTTAAAAACCTTCTGAATTCGCGATCGTTATACTAATACATCTATTTGTTTTCAACACCACCTGTCTTCGCTGTTGTTTTTTTTTTATGAATTCTCCCTATATATGTATATATATATATATATATATATATATATATATATATATATATATATATATATATATATATATATATATATATATATCCTTTCTATTCTAGGCACATGGGGAGGGGGCAAGTCAATTAGATCGACGCCAGTACGCAACTGATACTTAATTTATCGACCCCGAAAGGATGAAAGGCAAAGACGATCTCGGCGGAATTTGAACTCAGAATGTAAAGATAGACGAAATACTACTAACACACACACAAACACACACACACACATACATACACTCACACACACATATAGTCAACAGATGAAATCCCGAGGTGCTCAATATAGAAACACTTTATAGAAACACAATATAGAAAACAGTTTGTAGCGCTCAAATGATTTGAACCAACACTACGAAAGCTTTACTCAGAACCAAGTTTGCAGGGTAAAGAGTAGCTATAAGAGAAATTCAGGCAAGCAGGTAAGGAGACAATGATGCAAATAAGCGAATAAAGTTGATTGGGTTTGACATGCAATATATATATATGCATGTGTACATGTAAACAGAAAAAAAATATAGACTGAACATTTTTAGACAATGAATATTGAACTATGACTATCTATATAAATATACAGATGGCACACCATTACATTTTCCCCTTTATTTTTCTATGTCTTTGTACTCTGCGCAAGTTTGCACTGATAATATATAAATATATATATATATATATATATATATATATATATATATATATATATATATATATATATATATATATATATATATATATATATATATATATATATATATATTTATATCTGAATATTCATCGTCTGAAAATTTTCAGTCTTTGCTTTCTTTCTATTTACATGTATACATGTACATATATTTTGTACATCAAACACAAGCAATTTCATTTGTTTATTTGCATCATTCTCTCCCCCACCTCTCTATCTCTCTCTCTCTCTCTCTCTCTCTCTCTCTCTCCCTCTGTCTTTCTCTCACACTTCCTCTTTCTCTCTCTAGATATGTATATATGTATGTATGTATAATGACCAAACAACGACATATACATATATACATATAAATATATACACACACACACACACACACACACACATATATATATATATATATATATATATACATATATGTATAATTCTATCTATCTATCTATCTATCTATCTATCTATCTCTCTCTCTCTCTCTCTCTCTATATATATATATATATATATATATATACCGGCATATATACCTATATCTATATACATAAATATATACATAATGAGTGTGCGTGTGTGTGTGTGTGTGTTTTAGTTGTAGTCTGTAACTCTGTTTTGTTGATTTAAACACCGTTCATCAATATTTACCTGTCATCCTTATTAACATTGCCTTGATCAAATAAAGTTTTCATGCTGGCCACAGACAGTTAAGCGTATTTTAGTGCTTATATCATTCTCTCTGCAACAATTTTAACTTCATTGATTTATTAGCAAGTAGACAAGACACCGGAGGAGTCTCTCTCTCTCTCTATATATATCTCTCTCTACTCCTTCGCTATAAATAACAAACTAATCTATTCTAACCACGCTATACCTTTCTATAAAACAAACAAATAAACGAAAATGAAAGACGTATACGGTAACGTTGTCGTAGATCAATGGCAGAGGAACCTGCAGTTTGCTGAATGCTTAAAAGAGACGATCTGCAAGAAGCACGTAAAAGCAAAAATCATTAATACTGCCAAATAATTCTGTTGATTTAATGTTATTTACAGCTTATCTTTTCAACTAACTGCGTAATTTAGAAACAACTATTTATATTTCATTATCTACACTGGTAATTACTAGTTGAAAGTAATTAGAATTGCAGTTCAAACATAGAAAGCATAGAAATCTGAAGTTTTCGATATAAAACTTGTAGTGTCAGGATGGCCGAGCGGTCTAAGGCGCTGCGTTCAGGTCGCAGTTGGGTCTTCCCGGCGTGGGTTCGAATCCCACTTCTGACAAGATTTTTCTTTTACTCTTGGAACTGCGACGACGCTGTGGCATCGCGTTGAAAGTTTTAGTCGAATAAATAGACTCTACTATTTAAATTTTAAGTCTGGTACTTATACAGCCAGTCTCTTTGGCCGAACTGCAAGGTTACACTGATGTAAAGAAACGAATACTTGTTCTCATGTGGTGAGGCGACAGACAAGCACAGTCACGAGAATATAAGTATGTACGTGTTTGTGTGTGTGCATATATATATATATCTATACGTATCTTACACACACACACACACACACATATATATAAATGTGTGTGTACACACACACACATATATATATATATATATATATATATATATATATATATATATATATAAATAAAACTAACATGGAAAAGGATGCGTAGCGTTCGATCATATAATAATATCTAAATATAGGCATATATCCATACAATTATGTATATATATATATATATATATATATATATATATATATATATATATATATATATATACATGAATATATAGGTACAGGATGTCACACACGGTGCAAGTAACATGAACTACGTAAACAAACGAGGGAAAAATGAGTGAAACAGGTAAACATGGAGAAGGGTCCTTTCTCTGTGTTTACTTGTCCTGCTTTCCATTTTTTCTCGTTGGTTACGAATTTCACTCGTTTTACCCCCGTTCGTTTACGTATTTCATGTTATTTGTACCGTTGGTGATGTCCTGTACCCAAATATGTATGTATGTGTGTATATACATATTTATACACACACACACACACACACACACACACACACACACACACACACACACACACACACACACACACATATATATATATATTTATATATATGATCAGGAGTGACTGTGTGGTAAGTATCTTGCTTACCAACCACATGGTAGGATCTTTACTTTGCTGTAGATGCCATCACTTATAAAACTTGCCAGTTTTTCCAAGTGGTCAGGCTTGTTCATCACCACTGTAGCATTTCCCTTGTCTGCTGGAAGTATCATGATGGAATTGTCACTCTGCTGTATTCTTATTGCGAACGTTTCTTCCTTAGTGATGTTTGGTTTGGGAAATTTTGCTTTTTCTAGTACCTGTGTCACTTTCCACTTTAGTTCATCTCCCTGAGCTTTTGGTATCTTTATGGCTATCTCTTCAATAGGGAATATTATGTCCAAGTATGGAATGCGCTTGATAGTTGTCGCAAAGTTGAGGCCTTTGTTCAGTACTGCTTCTTCAGAGCTTTCTTGATGTCGGCTACTTAGATTAATTACTGCTTTCACAGATGGGTGACGGACCTTAGTATTCATTCTCTGACCTTTTAGTTTCATAAACTTCTTAATTTGGCGTGTCTTCCCCATTTCAAATTCTTTTATGTATGACTTTTCTAGACCTTGTTGGATTCTATTTCGATCATCATCTCTGGTTATTTTCCAAAGTAATGAAGATAACTTCTCTTTGATTTCGTTATTTAATTGATGTTTTTTCTAACGGTTGTAATGGATCTTCTCACGGGCGAGCGCATGTCCTGCCCTTTCCGCTACTCTTCTAGCTTTATATGAATCCATTGGTGTCATTATATTCAAGCCAGGTGGTATTAGCTTTGAGTTTCTACATCTACACAGGAAAGTTAGATGGTTTGAAAGACGAGCTAGTTTTTGATGGAGTTTCTCTATATATTTCCATTGAAGTCTAATGTCGGCTCCGTACCGATTAAATAATACAGTCCTGTATTTAAGAGATGAGGAATTATGTACATTATTTACATTATTTCCAATCGATGGATATTTGTCCTCATCTTGTTTGTTGTTAACACAACGTTTCGGATGATATACCCTCCAGCCTTCATCAGGTGTTTTGGGGGAAATTTCGAATCTGGGTTCTCATTCCTAAGGTATTTTTCGATGTTGTTGTTGTTACTATTATTATTATTATTATTATTATTATTATTATTATTATTATTATTACATGTTCCTCTACCCTTATTTTGAGGGGACGACATGTTTCGCCTTTGTAAAACCTAGCACACTCGCATGAAATAGATTACACGCAGTTCTTAGTCATATTTTTGTTCAATGTGTTGATATGTATGAAATGAAATTACAAAAATCCGCTTTCATATAAATGTCTTCGTATCATAATCTAATTGAAAATATATTTGTTTATGTAATCATAAGATACACACACACACATACATAGACACACATTATAAATTAAAATGCAGGTAAAGTGAAAGGTAAAAGATGTTATCTTATATGTTTACAGTTGTTTCATCATCCACATTCAGTTACACCAGCGCCGCCAACAATATCTTGCATACAAATTGTATACACTTTACAAAAGCCTTACGTAAATGTATGCATACATATATATGGTCACTTCAGAATTTTAATTACTATTATACAATCCCCAGTAGTAACTGCCGTGAGCGGTGACTTTAAACATTACACTAAACTTCACAACTGTCTTACCTGACGGCTGGATTCTCTGCGGAGAGTTTGCTACGAATTCTGTTTGATTCTTTGTATCTCTGTACACATATATACATCCGTACATACATATGCATACAAATGCATACATACATATGCATATATATATATATATATATATATATATATATATATATATATATATATATATATATATATATATGAATTTTACAAATTACTCCATCCAACATTGTAGCAATCTCAATATACATATTCCAGCTTATAATTATTTTATAATTAACATTTTCTAATGACGTCATTCATAAATAAATTATAGCCTTCATTCTGCCCTCTAAATTATTAACTTAATAAAAGCATTTTACTCTTCAGTTCTTGTTGTTGACGTTGTAGCAGCAGTAGTAGTAGTAGTAGTAGTAGTAGTAGTAGAAGCAGCAGCAGCAGCAGCAGCAGCAGTAGTAGTAGTAGTAGTAGTAGTAGTAGTAGTAGTAGTAGAAGTAGCAGTAGTAGTCATAATAGTTGTAGTTTTTATTGTTGCTGTTGTTTTTATTGTTGTTCTTCTTCGTCTTCTTCGTCTTCTCCTCACCCTCATCCTCTTTCACTTATTACACCACATCTTCCTCTTCTTTACTTTCCCCACTACAACCACCGCGGCTATCACTACCATCGTCATTTTCACCATCATCATCATCATCATCATCGTCATCGTCATCGTCATCGTCATCGTCATCGTCATCGTCATCTTCTTCTTCTTCTTCTTCTTCTTCTTCTTCTTCTTCTTCTTCTTCTTCTTCTTCTTCTTCTTCTTCTTCTTCCTCTTCTTCTGCTGCTGCTGCTGCAACTTCCTCGTCAATATATTACAACAGTCTTGGGTTACCATAGCTGAAGATTTCACGCCGATGTACTGAGCTGCGGAAGTGCGTACAGCGTTGATTTCCTGTCACCTCTCTCGGATCGCCACCGCATGTCAACAAACACACAATTGTTGAAGCCTTGCATCACTCTGTTGACTTCTTCGCAAAATTGCTATTGATCTTCAGCCCTAGGTCAGCACTGATCAGGAAAACATATACTCAAGTACATGTCAATCGTAACCATAGGTCCAGGTATAGTACATAATGAGAGATACTATGCTTTGAATCTACTCACTGAGAAATAATCATCATTGAAAATATGCGAAACATTCATACGTTGTTAAGTTGTCCGTAGGACCAGCTTAAGGTATCCTGTAACTCGTACAGTTTCCCGAGATGGCATTTGCTTCAGAAGAGTTCGTTATGATAGATTTCCTTTTATTTATTATTTGTCCTAGTCAATGGAATGCAGCCATGCTGGAATATTGTGTTGAAGGGTTTTAGTGGAACAATTCGACCCCACCGATCTTATGCTTAGTTTTCAAAAGTCTGGTACTTATGCTATCTGTCTCTTCTGCCAAACCGCTAGTTTCCGGGAACATAAAAGAATCAAAATCGGTTGGCAAGCGGTGGCGTCCTTAATACACTCTGTACGTGCAATTCAAGTAACACAACATATATGTGTATACACACGCTCATTCACAAACACTCGGCATACACACTCGCACGACAAACATCTGTTGCTCTACACACACACACACACACACATACATACACCACACGCATATATACACACACACCCTAAAATGCACACACACAGACATATCTATAGGTTTGGTGATGCAAGCAGAAAACTAGAGCTCAGATCATTTTTTTAAAAATTATTAATAATCAGCAGAAATTACAGTGACGGACGTGCCAAGAGTTTCGTGCGTTGGTACTCATCAAGTGTAAATGTACGAAACTTTCAGCCCTTGACCCTCTGTAAAATCAGTCAGTCATGATTAATAATAATTTTTACTACTGTAGGCACAAGGCCTGAAGTTTTATGGGCCGAGGTATAGGCTATTATATCGACCCTAGTGCTCAACTGGCACTTACTTCATCGACCACGAAAGGATGTAATGCAAAGTGGCCACTGGCGGCATTTGAACTCAGAATGTAGAGGTCGACAAAATGCGGTTAAGCCCAACACCTTAAATTTTTGGAGGGTAATGAAAACGCTTTAAACATCCCGGAAAACGTCATCGCCAAAACGGACGAGAGTAAAAACATTTTGGGACTGATTTGAATCAATATTTTTCCATTATTGGATTTATTCATTTGATTGATGTACAAATGTAATAATAATGAGAATTCCTTGCGATCATAATAGAGCGGTGACGGAATTTGACAAGTTCAGTAAATATAAAGACTTGCTAATAGAAATTGAAAAAAATCTGGCATCTCAAGGCGACTACCGTACCAGTGATTGTAGGATCTCTAGGAATGAAAAAAGGGGTACTGAAACCTAATTGAAAAATGATACGAGGCTTACCATCCCTACAGAAAGTGCAAAAAATCGTGTTAACTGGAACGCCTCATGTACTGAGAAGAGCATTGTCGCTGTTAAATCAACATCCCTTCATGAATTTATTTATCAATTAATTTTTTTTTAAATACGTATTTTACCTGTGAATTTGCGTGTGTAAACTGGGAATGCTTACAATGAGCTTCTCTGCCCTAGGTGTACGGAAAACACTCGGCGAGAAATGGAAGAAAATTAGAAGAAAGAATAAAAACAACAACATAATAATAATAATAATAATAATAATAATAATAATAATAATAATAATAATAATAATAATAATGATGATGATGATGATGATGATGATTTATTATTATTATTATTATTGTTCAGTAGTTTTATTTCTATAACGTGCTTTCACTTCACTACCGAGCGCAGCTCTGTGCACCTTGGGTATGTGCTGTGTTTTGCTGTGGTGCTCTTATGTTTACTGTATTGAAAGTGTTTTGCGTAGAATGTGTGCAGTACCCAGTAGTGCAATTTTCTGTATGTTATATATATTTGTAAGTCCTGCTATTTTTGTTATGTATTTGTCTGAATATTTTTTTATTATACCTAAGGCACCTACTATGATAGGAATTGTTTCTGTTTTTAGATTCCACATTCGAGTTATCTCTATTTCCAGGTCTTTGTATTTTGAAAGTTTTTCCATTTCTTTTAGGGAAACGTTGTCATCTGCTGGTATTCATGCATCAATTAGAAAGCATTTTTTTTCTTCATGATCTTTGACAACTATTATTATTATTATTATTATTATTATTATTATTATTATTATTATTATTATTATTATTATTATTATTATACCTGCAATTTTTTTTATATTAAGGTTGAAAAATTAACCTTGTTTATAGTTAATCTTCGACCTGGGTTTGCACCCACTAAGCATATTTCTTTTCCATACTTATGAAGGATCATAGGGAATGCTTAAAAGATAAAAAATATAATGTAAAGCAAAAATCCATGGAGGTTGAACCGTAGAAGTTTCTGTTTATAGCTAGGAAAACAGATCTGTCAGATTACTTTCAATGTTTATTTAACGCTGAGTTAGATATCTGTGACTCGTATATCGAACACGTAAATCAAGCAAGGGCAACCTTTTTCAAGAAGTAGCCGCACAAGACATGACTCATCACCAGGAAGGCCTCACTGTTTAAAAAAAAAAAATGTAATATTTTGTTAAACCTGTCATTCATTGAGTCCTGCAGACTGCTTGTTTTTGTTGGCACTCCGTCGCTTACGACTTCAAGGGTTCCAGTTGATCCGATCAGAGGAACAGCTCGGGGATATTCAGCGTGACACAGTATGACAAGGCTGGCCCTTTGAAATACTGGTACAACAGAAACAGGAAGTAAGAGTGAAAGAAAGTGGTGGTGAAAGAGTACAGCAGGGTTCGCCACCATACCCTGCCGGAGCCTCGTGGAGCTTTAGGTGTTTTCACTCAATAAACACTCACAACGCCGGTCTGGGAATCGAAACTGCGATCCTACGACCGCCAGTCCGCTGCCTTTACCACTGGGCCATTGCGCCTCCACCCTGAAGACTACCGTTTAACAATAACTAACATAAATGCCCCATCGAGATGTTAGTACAGTGTACAACAATCGGATGATGCCCCAGCATGGCTACAGCCTTAAGATTGAAACGTACAAAAGAATACATAATGCAAAGTTATATTAGCTTCAAATTTTAGCACAAAGCCAGAAATTTCGAGCGAGAGGCCAAGTCGATTACATCGACTCCAGCGCTCAACTAGGAGGAATTTGAAATGAGAACGTAAAGACAAGAAAACTCCGTTTAGCATTTTACACGGCCTGGTAACAATTCTGTCAGCTTACTGCCTTGATGCAAAGTTCTATTGCAAACTTTCTAGGCGCTGACGCAAAAACAACAACAAATTTTAAATAAAGTTTCCAAAAGTAAGTTTTAATACGATTGGATGTAGATGCAAATACGAGAGTTTATCACCTTCCTTAAAGAACCATCGATTGTTTAGTAGTTTTCAATTCCTCTGGTAAAATCCGAATTTTATTCTAGTCACGGAGTGAATGTTAACATTTGCGTTATCTGTGTATACTTTCTTAATGCTATCACACACAATGTAAAAATACTTTAAAATTTTCTGATCACATTCACAGATATTTCCAGTTACATAAGCAAAATTCTCACCGGCGTCTTTCTTATTGGTGCAATTGTGAAATCGTTCCTACTTAACTGACACAATCAAGGAGTCGCAACAACAAATGAATATGAAAGATATTCTAATAGAAACTTTTAAAAACAGTTATGAGGCCCTGACTACAATACAAAAGCACTTTAAAATGTGTGTGTCTAGGTGTGTACATATATGTATGCGCACAACTGTATAAAGGTGACCATAAGGTTTGGATATATAGGTGAAAATAAGAAAACTTTATTCAATTAGCAGAAGAAAAAAAATGATACTATGAGTGATATTTCATGTATCCAGATTTTGTTGGTCATCCTGTATATTTACGTATATGCAAAAAAATGAAAGACACATATGCATATACATATAAAGGTATGTAAGTATGTACCCATGTATCCTTTATAGATCTGTCTTATATTAAGGAACACTCTTATATGTTTGTGCATGGGTGTGTACATGTACATGTAGGGTGGATGTATTTGCACGTACGTGCATATGCATATATATGTACAAGCATATGTGGGTGCATGTACGTACATACGAGGTCTGATCAATAAGTATCCGGACTGTTGCCATAGTAACGAACGTAAAGCACGCAGAGTAAAGCGGCTTGGCCCAGATTCACCTTGAACATTGCTGTGCAGGCGCACTGCGTTTTATCGTTCTAGGTCACTTCTGCTGCTAACAGCAATGTTTGGAAGGAAGGTGTGTAGCGTGTGATCGTTGAATTGACCATGACAGAGAAAGTTGTCATGGTGATACATACTCAGAGGCTTACGCAAAGTTGCAGAAAGTGCATGGGGAAATGCTTAGCGGTATTTCGTATGCCGCTACGTTCTGAGTTCAAATTCGGCCGAGGTCGATTTTGCCTTTCATCCTTTCGGGGTCGATTAAATAAGTACCAGTTACGCACTGGAGTCGATATAATCGACTTAATCCGTGTGTCTGTCCTTGTTTGTCTCCTCTGTGTGTAGCCCCTTGTGGGTAGTAAAGAAATAACACAAGTGTACGGGTGATTCAAACGTTTCCAAGATGGCCGAAAACATGCAACCAGCAGAACTGAGAAAAATAGCACAGATGTGCGTGCAACCGTGAGGGGAAATCGTGCAATCACCATCAGTGAGTTATCAGAGGATGTGCAGATTTGCTGCGGTTCAGTTCATTATTACTGAAGATTTTGGCATGAGACGTATGTCTGCCAAGTTTGAGCCAAAACTGCTTTCAGCTGACTAAAAGTAAAACACTCGGGTTTCAGTTGCACAAAATCTTGCACAAGATCTCAGTTTCAGAAGATGAAAACGATTTGAAGACTTTGCGTCGGCCTCTGTTCAGGTATCGTCGAGCTTTTGGCAAAATTTAATGCAGATTCTTAGCTCAACATTTACTGTCATTGCCAATGCGAGGATCACACGTTTCGCACGTTACTGCGCATGCAGAGCAAAGTTCGAGTTCGAGGAAATCGACGCCGGGACGTATTCTTTGTAAGCCTAGTACTTATTCTATCGGTCTCTTCTGCCGAAACGCTAGGCGACGGGGACATAAACACACCAGCATCGGTTGTCAAGCAATGCTACGGGGACAAACACAGATACACAAACATATATACACACATATATATACATATATACGACGGGCTTGTTTCAGTTTCCGTCTGCCAAATCCACTCACAAGGCTTTGGTCGGCTCGAGGCTATAGTAGAAGACACTTGTCCAAGGTGTCACGCAGTGGGACTGAACCCGGAACCATGTGGTTGGTAAGCAAGCTACTTACCACACAGCCACTTCTGAAACATATGAAAGTACGCTACAATTTCTTATAATTGAGCAACTTGAATAAATGCAAGGAGTAAATTCTACTGAGTTAGCTTTCGTTGTTCGTAACGGACGTAAAAGTCTCATTAGTAATAAAAGTAAAAAAAAGAAGAAAACCTAAAGGAAAACCGAAAAACAAACAATAATATTAGTTTGAAATTCTGGCACAAGTCCTGAACTATAACAACAACAACGATAAAAATAAATCAAGATATTTAGCGAAATACACCATGATGTTGTGGGCCAACTTAACGTTCGAAGAATTACAAAGTAAGAAACGAAGAAGGAAGGAAAAGAAAATAAGAGTGCAAAACTGCATTGCACTTCGGATGCTAATTGAGATATTTGGTATTCTGCCTGAGTTTGTAGGTTAAATTGTTAATTAAATACCGATAAATACATGAGAATAACAAAAAAATAAAGTGAATAAAAAATAAAATGAAGAAAGTAAGGAAAAGAAAGAAAAGAAGAAGAAGAAGAAGAAGAAGAGGTTCATTGAAATATATGATGTAAGCTTCGTAAACATTGCTGCAGGGTGCAATGGAATTGAAGTCTTTCAATGAGAGGGAAGAGGCGGAGAAATAAAAAAGAAAACAGAAGGAAGCGTAACGTTGGGAATGAATTCAACACTACTACTACTACTACTACTACTGCTACTACCACCACCACCACCAGCAACAACAACAACAACACCGTTAATGGTTATGAAAAGAAAGCTAACAGATATAAGGTACGTAAAACTGAATGTAGATGCGCAAATCGATAGAGGAAGGTAAGTGGAGACGATATAACATCTAGGAAGCAGTTAGAGTGGTAGAGAGATTATAGCATAAATATATTTAGGGAAAAACCAAAGCAAAACCGATAAAACATAATACATGCATATGTATGTATGCATGTATGTATGTATGTATACATATATATATATATATATATATATATATATATATATATATATATATATATATATATATATATATATATATATATATATATATATATATATATATATATATATATATATATATATATATATATATATATATATATATATATATATATATATGTATAAATATGTGTATATATATATGTATATATACATATATATATATGTATATATATACATATATATATATATGCCTAAATATGTGTATATATATGTATATATATATACATATATATATATGTATATATATATATATATATATGCATACGTATATATATATATATATATGTATATATATATATATATATATATATATGTATATATATATATATATATATATATATATATATATATATATATATATATATATATATACATATGCATATATATATATATATATATATATATATGCCTAAATATGTGTATATATATGTATATATATATGCCTAAATATGTGTATATATATATGTATATATGTATATATATATATATATATATATATATATATATATATATATATATATATATATATATATATATATATATGTGAATATATATATATATATATATATATATATATATATATATATATATATATATATATATATATATATATATATATATATCTCCCTATATGCCATAACTGAAAACGATGCAGAACAGTTTGAATGGTAGTGAGAAAGTTTCTGGATAGAATGACACCTCGGTTGATAAATAGGTGATAGAGGAATGATGGAGTCAGCGACAAGAAATATATTTCTGTTTTAAAGAGGTTGGCGGGGGTTGGGGCAGGGGCAACGAAAAGCGGGAAGAAATATTTGCCATTGAAATAAAAGTTTGCACCTGTCTTTAAAGCAAGACTGCAAAATTGAGATAAGAACCTGAAAGTAGGGATGGCTTAGATATAAATTAAAGGTGTGAACCAAAGGAAAGCGTGAATTCTTTAACGTTTTAATGATCACACTCAATGTAATAATGTCGTAATGTAATACAACTCAGCCGTCACTCGCTAGCTTCTCAACATGTATCAAACTATCACTATTGGTATACATGTACCTACCTACCGTGGAGGCGCAATGGCCCAGTGGTTAGGGCAGCGGACTGGCGGTCATAGGATCGCGGTTTCGATTCCCAGACCGGGCGTTGTGAGTGTTTATTGAGCGAAAGCATCTAAAAGCTCCACGAGGCTCCGGCATGGGGATGGTGGCGAACCCTGCTGTACTCTTTCACCACAACTTTCTCTCACTCTTACTTCCTGTTTCTGTTGTGCCTGTAATTCAAAGGATCAGCCATGTCATACTGTGTCATGCTGAATACCCCCGAAAACTACGTCAAGGGTACACGTGTCTGTGGAGTGCTCAGCCACTTGCCTGTTAATCTTACGAGCAGGCTGCTCCGTTGATCGGATCAACTGGAACCCTCGACGTCGTAAGCGACGGAGCGCCAACAACAACACAACTTACTTACCTACCTACCTACCTACCTACCTATCTACCTACGCACCTGTATGCACACATATATATACAGGTGTGGCTGTGTGGTCAGAAGCTTGCTTCCCAACAACATGGTTCCGGATTCAGTCCCACTGCATAGCATATCGGGCCAGCATCTTCTACTATAGCCTTGGGCCGACCAAAACGTTGTGAGTGGATTTGGTAGTTGGAAACTGAGAAGCCTGTCGTATATATATATATATATATATATATATATATATATATGTGTATGTATGTATGTATGTATATATATATATATATATATATATATATATATATATATATATATATATATATATATACGCACGCACACATATGTATCTGTGTGTGTTTCTTTGCGTCTGTGTTTGTCCCCATCGCTGCTTGACAACTGCTGTTGGTTTGTTTACTTCCCTGTAACTTAGCGGTTCATGAAGAGAGTCCGATAGTATAAGTACTGTCTAGGTCGTCCCTCAGGACGGATGCGCATACTATAGGAGACACAGGGCGCTGCTCCATGTGGTCTCGCAGTTTCCATGTAACTAGGAATATTAGGGTCTCATCCGTTGTCTTGTATTCAAGATCCTCTGCATGACATCCTGTTAGCTCAAAGCCAGGAATCTGATCTGTTAGGTCTTGCCGATAACTAAATCCACGCCCTGCTGCCGACGCCTCGATTTAGTGTCATTGAGGTTTACTCCTTTAATGGTTAAAGTTTCGTGTGTCTCCTACACTTCGACCTGTCTGACCTGGTAAGTCTTGCCTGAAGATTTCTCTCCCTCCAGCATAGCTCTCCGGGTCAATGGAGCTCATTGCCACTTTACCACGACATGGTACTTGTTGAATTGACCGTTGACTACACAGTAGTTCTGCCGCCCTTAGACGGGTCTTATTTTTCGTTCCGCAGGGTGTCCAACAATCACCCTCCTCACCAAGCAAGCTTGATGGGGTTGCCAGTTTAGTCACCGACGACCCGACCATGTGACAGGTTGTACTGGGTTACATGTCACCAGTAGCGCTAAAGAGGGATCTGACGTAGAACACGTATTAGAACTTTAAAAATAAGTCTAGGGGTCGATTTGTCGGTCCAAAACCCTTAAAGGCAGCGCTCCAACACGACTGCAGCCAAATGAAAGGAACGAGTACAAGAATAAAAGAATAAAAGAATACATACATATTGGTGTTGGGTGAGGAGAGTGCATATCTTCGATTCATATACTACAAATGATCACAATATTTGGGACTATAAAAATCTAAAAGACCTTCTTAAATTTTAAAGGATACTCATTAAAAGAAGATATTTTCCTTCATAACCTTGCTATCAAGTAGGTGGCCGGTCATAAGTAACACATTACTTAAGCAACAATCTTAAGAAATTAGGCTTCTCAAAACCAGAAAGGAAGAAGCTATTTAGAAAAATACTGATTTAAACCACAAATGGAATTTTGAGATACTGTAAAGTTTTCCAATAATTTGATATTTAAGCATATACACGCATGTGTAGACATGCAACTATATGTATGCATGAGAATACATCCATAAAAAGAACATACAAATATGCACATGCTATGGCTCCAAATAATGCACATACATGCCAAACTTGCACAAATACGTCGTTGATGTTTTGGTTTCAATGAAGTAGCCTTGCATCTAAGCCGACTCTTTCTCTATTGGCATGAAATTGTGAAATAAAACTGAATATAAACATACGTAAATACATATGTACGTAGGTACATAACTAAAACATTCTCACGCAGAAACATTCACTCTTATACATGCACAAACACATAGTGTATTTCTCTGATAGGCTCTGAAGAAATGGCTGCTAGTGCTAAGATGTAATTGATTTATATTACATAATACATATGACTAAATCGTAGTATCCCCCTTGTCTGTAGACATGATTTATTGAAATAGCAAAGCGTGTGGTTTTGAGTGGTTTCGTTACTCTTTCTAGCTTGCCAGTGGGTCTTATAAAGACTAGCTCGTTTTGTGAGAGCTGCTATGTATGTATGTATGTACGTATATATTTCCATGTCTTTGAAAAACAGAAGTTGGTCATAGAGTTGATAAGGAAGAAAGGGAGAAAGAGAGAGTGTGTGTATGAGTGTGTGAGAGTGAGTGAGAGAGGGAGGGAGGGATAAAGAGATAAGTGTGTGCGCGTGTGAGAGAGTCTTCTTAAAGAGAGAGAGAGACAACATGAAAAGAAAGATTCGGAGATGATAATGCATCAGCAATGTGTTAGTTAATGGGAGTGTTAGGGAAGAGAGAGAGAGAAGGAGAGCGAGAGAGAGAGAAGGAGAGCGAGAGAGAGAGCGAGAGAAATAGGGAAAAAGAGAGAGTGAGAGAGGGAAAAATAGTTAGAGAAGGAGTGAGACAAAAGTAATGAGACAAAG
>NC_142951.1:12016706-12024206 GCF_046866305.1 Octopus bimaculoides
TAGAATCGACCATATATTTTTCTATAGGACAGAGAGGAAAAAATCATGTATTGAAGAGATCAACAGCCCAATGGATGCGAATGTTTCGTAAAATACTGGTTTCAAATGTTCACCGAAGGTCAACAAGTTGGGGGAAGAGAGTAAGTCGATTACATTGACCCCAGTGCTCAACTGATACTTATTTTGTCGATCCCGAAATGATCAAAGGCAAAGTCGGATATTTGAACTCAGAACGTAAAAACGGACGAAATGCTGCTAAGTATTTTGTCCGGTCTTCTAATGATTCTGCTAGCTCACTGCATTTGTCTCGTCAAATACTGTAAGAAAGAAAGATAATCTATGGAGAAGTGAGCCACTTACAACTCTCATAGCCGGGTTATAGATTTTCTTTTATACCTATCTTCATAGTCTGAGGTTAGCAACTTCGATGGGTGGAAACTGACTTCATACCACCGCCCTCAGTACTAGACTGTTACTTTATTTTATCAAACCCCTCAAAGGATGAAAAGTGAAGTTAACTTTGACAGAATCTGAACTCAGATCGTAAAGAGGCGAAAGAAGCACAGCAATCCATTTTCTCCGAGGCCTGTGTTCAGCGTATATATCCACTTTTCCTGTGTTATTTATCGATGTATATATTTCATTGTTGTTGGTGGTGAGGGTGATGGTGATGGTGGTGATGGTGATGGTGATGGTTTGTAATCTCAGGTCATCCTAATCCAACACTGATATGATCATATGAACTATTCAATTACAACTTTGACCACACAAAACTTTTACCTTGAGTCAGTGCATTCAAAACCTTTTCGTAGTTTTGTAACGGTTAAGATGCACTTATGGTGGCGAGCTGGCAGAATCATTAGGACGGCGGGCGAAATTACTTAGCGGTATTTCGTCTTTCTTACGTTCTGCGTTCAAATTCCGGTCAGGTCGACTTTGCTTTTTATCCTTTGAGGGTCGATAATGTAAGAACCAGTTGAGCAACGGGGTCAATGCTATCAACTTAACACCTGGGTATAAGTCTGAAAAATTGCATCCCTTTGCCAAGCCATGTCGATCCAGTGTGGCAGAGTACGCCCATGAAAATAGTATAATCTGAAGCTCAAATTCAAGACCTCCACATCAGACCGCGTTTGGTGGAGAGAACGTGTTGAAGTCATAGTCCTTCAGAGAACTGAACATGGGCAATCTAATCCAATCCAAGATGTGCTATGTTGATGTCACCAAATATAATGCACGAATAGTTATTGATAATAAGTTTAATAGAAGCTGTGTCTGGTTGAGTTTAGAAGGCTGCAGTTGAAGAACGGCTGCGAGTTGCATAAACGGTTTCAGGAATCTCAGAAATAGGTTAACAGAAGACATGGTTCATAGTTAACAGTTTTTAGTCAATTGTTACTTTTTTTATTCATAAATTAGGTTGAGGCAGATTAGAAATGTTGGTCAGTGAATTTTTGTAAACGGTTTACTACTTAGTAATTGATACGAAAGTAGCCTTGGCACTCCGTCGGTTATGATGACAAGTGTTCTAGTTTATACATCAACGGAATAACATGCTCGTGAAATAAAGGTAAAAATGGCTGCGTTATCCACAGACACATACCCTTAATGTAATTCTCAGAGAGACTGATTGTGACACACAGAAAGTAACAAGGCTGGCCCATTGAAATACAGGTACGACGTTTGTCAGCCGAGTGGACTGAAGCAATTTGAAATAAAGTATCTTGCTAAAAGACACCATGCAGCGACTGGTTTCGATCGGGAGCCGAATATTCTAGCGACTAGGCCACACGCCTTCACTGTAAATGGAGGAAAAACTGTTATAAAGGCTCGCGAGAGATTTGCCATGATGACAAGATAGCTGGCATTGATAAATAGTTGACGGAAAAGGAAGGAGAGAGGGAAAGAGAGGAGAGCGAGTGAAAAGAGACAAAGAGGGGAGAGAGAGAGGAGGGTTAGAGAATGAGGCATATGAACTCTCTGAGAGCTCTGAGGAAAGAAGGGATATTTTGTTAGAAGTTCCTTATGATTATACCTGTCCCCGATTTAGAACTGGCTCAGCAACAATAGAAGTTTGGTGAGGAATGGGACAGATAACACTGATAAATCCGGAGTGAAAATCTAGAGAACAATGGTAAGAAACTTGCAGAAACATTCAGGTTGTAGTTTCGATTCTTGGTCGAAAATTCATCATTCATTTACTACACTTTTTGCGATCTGAGGGCGATTTTACTGCTATTTTTCAAACAGTTGAGCAGCCACTGTGAAATTCTTTCAAGAAAACTTTCAAGCATACCAGACCAGGAGTCTAACTCATCTCGAAACCGATCCGTAGTTAGTAACTGTTATCCACAGCGCTAGAATATCACTTGACATAATTTGACTTCAGACATTAACAAACATGAAGTAAGATCTCTCTAAGAAAATTATTTCGTTATCACCACGGGGTTTCTTCACTGATATTTAGTATTCATGAGAAACACACTCAAACACAACACCGAGATGATAAATAAACAACAAATACGGAACAAATAGCAGCGGAAATTTCAACCCTTTTCTCTGTTTCTCGTAAGTATTGACACTACCTTTAGGAAATTTATTCATTCTGTGTAATCATTAGGCACCTCGCTCTCTCCTAAAACAATTTGCAAAAGCTGATGGCTTTCAGTTAGATATTCTTTCACGTTCCTTCGTTTGTTTTATGACTTCTTAGAAAATGTACGTAACGTAATGCTGTTGAAATCTCGCGGGAACGGACTGTGTAATGACGAGCTTCGATAAACGATAATTGTTGAATTAGTAGATTCGATAAAAACATCAGCTCTGATTTCCAGCTCTCTATATAAATACGCGCATGTGTGCTTGTGTGTGTGTGTGTGTGTGTGTGCGTGCGCGTGTGTAGTTGTGAGTGCGCGGGTGTGTGTGTAAGTCTATGTATGTATGCATGGTTGGATGGATGGATGGATGGATGGATAGAAGGATGTATATATGCATGTATGGCTTGGTGTATATACGTATGTGGGTGCTTAAGTGTTAATATATGTGTGTATATGTATATATATATATATATATATATATATATATATATATATATATATATATATATATATATATATATGCGTGTATGTACATGTGTGTAAATAGATGCATAGATATATATATATACATACATACATACACACACACACACATATATATTATATTTCTCTCTCTCTCTCTCTCTCTCTCTCTCTCTATATATATATATATATATATATATATACATATAAAATATAAATGTATGTGTATTTTTTGAATGTGTATGAATAACAGGAATAAAAGGAAAAATATATATATATAATATATATATATGCTACTAAAATCTGTAGTCGAATGTTATTCGTAATGCAACTTAGCTTGGTTTCTTTTAACAACGAAATAAATAACGGTGATATTTGTATTTTCTAAGACTCTTCCTGACTATGGACAAAAACCTAACACCATTGGTGTACTAGCGTATCAAAGTATCACCGAGACAGAAAGACATAAGTTTATAAGTATTCTTGTCTGTTTTTATGAGGAACTAGCAAGGGAGTCTTCTGTATACTCGAAATAGCTACTAAATCTCCGTCTAATCATATTCTACCATCCTAAAACTAAAAGGAAGATCAGATTATTGAATGTATTCTAAGATACACTGTCTGAAAAAAAGAAGAGATGCTCACTGCTGGAATATTTCTGATCCTGAGTTTTCTCAATCAAAGGTAACGTGGCCACGTATATCAGCAAAGGCATGAACTTTATATAAACTTGGTAAGCGTGGTAAGCGTGGATGTGTGGTAAGAAGTTTGCTTGCGAACCACATGGTTCTGGGTTCAGTCTCACTGTATAGCACACTGGGCAAGGGTCTTCTACTACAGCCTCGGGCAAACCAAAGCCTTGTGGGTAGATCTGATAGCTGGAACCTGAAAGAAGCCTATCGTGCATGCACACGATGTTTGTGTGTATGCGCGTGTGTTTGTGTCTGTGTTTGTCCCCTACTACTTGACAACCGGTGTTGGTATCTTTACGTCGCCGTTATCTAGCCGTTCGCCAAAATGTGTCCAAAAGAAAATTACCAAGCTTAAAAACCAAAACAAAAAAACAAAACAGGTACTAGGGTCAATTCGTTCGAGTAAAAAACCTCTTCAAAGCGGTGCTCCAGTATGGCTGCAGACTGATTACTGAAACAAATAAAAGATAAGGGACTAAAAGATAAGAAACAAAACAAAACAGTTTCATAAGTGTAGTTAATACACATTGGAGAGAAGGCACCGAAATGCCTAGCGCTATTTCGTCTGTCTAAGTCCTCAGTTCAAATTTCGCCGAGGTCGACTTTGACTTTCATCGTTTCGGGGTCGATAAATTAAGTACCAGTTGCGTACTGGCGTCGATCTAATCCAGTACGCCTCCTCCAAAATTTCGAGCCTTGTGCTTAGAGTAGAAATTAATATACATGGAAGTGCGGTGGACGATAAAATTTAACAGCTGCTCGATATAAATCCGCTTCTTATTCTGGTTAAATCAGGAGTCAAAATTCCTTTGGGTTCAAGACGGCTTTTAGAATTAGTACTAGTAAAATACTGGTGTGGGTCTGTCAAAGAAATAGGCGCAGGAGTGGCTGTGTGGTAAGTAGCTTTCTTACCAACCACAGGGTTCCGGGTTCAGTCCCACTGCGTGGCACCTTGGGTAAGGGTCTTCTACTATAGCCTCGGACCGACCAAAGCCTTGTGAGTGCATTTGGAAGACGGAAGATGAAAGAAGCCCGTCGTATACATATATATTTTTTTTTTTTCGCGTGTGTGTATGTGTTTGTATGTCTGTGTTTGTCTCACCACCATCGCTTGACAACCGATGTTAGTGTGTTTATGTTCCCGTAATTTAGCGGTTGGCAAAAGTGACCGATAGAATAAGTAGTATACGCTTACAAAGAATAAGTCCTGCGGTCGATTTCTTCGACTAAAGGCGGTGCTCCAGCATAGCCGCAGTCAAATGACTGAAACAAATAAAAAAGAATAAAAGAATAAAGTAAATGAATAAATAAACAAACAAAACGTGTGAAGTCTCGTGCCGGTGTTAACTACTTCTGGCTAATAGGGGATTTGAAGTTATTACGATCTAATGACTAGTCTTGTGATGGTTTACCCTTGGACCGGTTCTGTGCATGTGAACCTTGTCCAGAGCTTCCTATACGAACGGACAGGGCTCGTACCTTCCCCTGCCGACGTTAAGTGGATTACTGGTACTTGGGTTACTATGAGTAGACTTGGGATGAATATTGGATTGGTTTCCTGTTGCCTTCTTCAGGCAGGAGGAAATTAAACTGGGAATGGGGTAAACTGGAAGATCTACCGTAAAGCATTTTTTCCGACGCTCAAACGATTCTGCTACTCCGAAGAGCAATGTAAAATTATGTTTTGCTCAAGAACACAACGCGCTGCCAGGACCAGGAATCGAACCCATGATGTAACGATCGTTAATGCAACACCCTAACCCCTAGATGACGTGCCTTCATGATCTAATGACACGCTTGATTAATTGCATAGAAATTAGTGATTTTGTATTTTATTCCTGAAGTATTTAAATAACAAAAGCAGATATATCTGTCAAGAAAAAAAAAATCCGGTATCGACTGTCTGTTATGATTTGCTTGTTTCCGTCATTGCACTTCTGCGAACATGCTGGAGTACCATTTTGAAGGGTTCAGTCGAACATATGTAATCCAGTACTTATTTTAAAGCCGGTACTTATTTTATGGGGTTTTTTTTTTTCACGAAACGCTAGTTACGGGAACATAAACAAAACAACGCAGACACAAGTACACACACATAGATACATAAGTACATACATACACACATACATACATACATCTATACATACATGCATACATACATACATACATACATACATGCACACATATATAAGCACACACGCACGCACACACACATCCACATACACAGATATGTATTTATATATATACGACGGGCTTCTTTCAGTTTCCGTTTGCCAAATCCACTCACAAGGCTTTGGACGACCCGTTGTTATAGTAGAAGAGAGTTGCACAGGTGCCGCGCAGAGGGACTCGAAAATCGTTAATGAATATATATATACACACACACACACACACACATATATATATATATATATATATATATTTCTCGCTTTCATTTCTGACAAATACAGAAGATACATCCTATTATGTGTCAAAAAATTAAGCTTCACTAGCGAAAAGTCTATCGACGTTGTAAACATACCAGAATAATAGCGATCAAAGCACCAATTTAAGCATACAGAAATGTATACGAGAAAATGAAAAGTTAAATGCCATTAGCATAATGAACTGTAAATTACCGGAAGCCAATATATTTGACGCATGGTGCATTAAAATAAAAGGTTGAAGCTGAGAAAGGGATAGTATGAAAAAATATGTTTAATCTTTACCTAAAATTATGTTTTTATTATTCAAGAAAGGAAGGAAGCTCAACTAACGAAGCTCGAAAATGCACAAGCAGATCCGGAGTTATCTTCCGTAACTGACATAAAGCTCATAACAAAATTAGTTATCGACTAATATTAGTTTTTCTCACCTCATATTTTATTCTACTTTAAGCGTTTTAATATTCCATGAATTAAACATGATGGTGTCCATTTGGTTACAATTTTTCATGCATATAGCTCCTATTATTATTATTATTATTATTATTATTATTATTATTATTATTATTATTATTATTATTATTATTATTATTATTCAGTAGTTTTATTCTTATAACGTGCTTTCACTTCCCTACCGAGCGCAGCTCTGTGTGCCTTGGGTATGTGCTGTGGTTTGCTGTGATGCTCTTATGGTTACTGTATTGAAAGTGTTTTGCGTAGGATGTGTGCAGTGCCCAGTAGTGAAATTTTCTGTATGTTATATATATTTGTAAGTCCTGGTGTTTTTGTTATGTATTTGTCTGAATATTTTTTTATGATACCTAAGGCACCTACTATGATAGGAATTGTTTCTGTTTTTAGATTCCACATTCGAGTTACCTCTATTTCCAGGTCTTTGTATTTTGAAAGTTTCTCCATTTCTTTTAGAGAAACGTTGTCATCTGCTGGTATTGATACATCAATTAGAAAGCATTTTTTAACTTCATGATCTCTGACAACTATATCTGGCCTATTGCCTTAATTTCTCTATCTGTGTGTATGTGTATTGGCATATCCCAGAATACGGTTGCTTTCTCGCTTTCTTTGACCTTTTCTGGCGTGTGACTATATCTTATTATTATTATTATTATTATTATTATTATTATTAGTAGTAGTAGTAGTATTAGTATTAGTAGTAGTAGTAGTAGTAGTAGTAGTATGGCTGTCGAGTGGTGAGTTCATTGTCCTGTTTTGTCCCCCAGGTTTGGTGGATATGTCAGTTATGTTTTACAATTATAGTTGCTTGCGTTTTCCCCACTGACATGGAGAAAGAACAACAAAACACGG